>NC_056741.1:345081140-345191966 GCF_019279795.1 Protopterus annectens | reverse complement strand
ATTGGCTACTGCAAAGTAGGCAGTAGGCTTGAAAATAAGGCTGTGCAAGGTGGATAGCTGAATAAAGGTAAGTTGGTTGTGGAGTTCAAGCCAGTTTAGTTCTAGTAGCAGTTTACCATGGTGTGTGTGATATTTAGAGTTTTGGGCAAACTTTGCAACTTTGTTGTAGCACTGTTCCAAATTGCTTATGGTAGAAGTTTGTAAGTTATGATAGGAGCCCTGTAAAGAAGGGAGGGAAGTAAAGATGTTTTTTGCAAGGGTAGTTTTGGTTGCTGCAGTAAAGAAATGTTTGTTTCTATACGAGTCCCAGTTTTTGATAAGTTCTCTTTACATTTTGCTGTATATGGTGGTCAAATGAAAGTTTATTGTCAATGATAACTCCTAGAAGTTTGGTTTCCTGCACCATTTCTATGACAGTATTGCCAGATGCAAGGATGTTGAAATGATCAGTGATAGGGGAGGTGTTTTTAGGTTGAAAGAGTACTAGTTTAGTCTTCTTTGGATTAAGAAAGAGTTGCGAATTTCTTAGCCAGGATTCGATTGCAGCAAAGGACTGTTGAGTTTTTGAAAGTAGTTCTGATAGTGATTGACCAGTACAGATTTTGGTGGAATCATCAGTGTACTGAATCAGGGTTCCAGTGAGAGGCAGTGTAAAGGTTGTTTCTGAAAATGTTGAAGAGTAGGGGTCCGAGGATGGAGCCTTAAGAGACTAAAGTAGGGTTATGCAAGGTGAGAGCTCATTTTACTGCTTGCTTATGATCCTTAAGGTAGCTCTGAAACCATTTTACTGTGTTATGTGAGAAGCCTAAGTTAGACAGTGTGTTCAATAGTAAGAGGTGAGGCACTGTGACAAAGGCCTTGGAGAGATCAAGAAAAACTGAAGCTCTATAGCATCCTGCATCTCTGGCCTTGTTCACGGTGTGTATGAAGGATAATAGAGCTGTGGCTGTGCTGTGTCTGGGTTTGAAGCCATGTTGGGTTTTTGGTTAAAAGATTGTTTTGCAATAGGTATTGCATTACCCTCTGATGGATACCTCTCTTGAGAATTTTGGATATGGGTGATTGGATATGGGTGACAAGATGGATATAGGACAGAAATTGGATGGTTCAAAAGAGTTGCCTCCTTTATGAATGGGGGAGATGTGAGATTGTTTCCATATGATAGCTACTTCTGATTCAGATAAAGACCTGTTTATAAGGATACTGATTGGGTAGGCAATTGAGTTGTCAGCCAGCTGAGTTGGAGCAAGCTTTTAATTTTTATAGCAGTTTCTTAAGAGTGTCAGTGGGTATGGGCTGAAATGAGAATGGGGTTCTTATGACATTTATAAATAAATTAATTAATACATAAAAAATATATATAGATCTAGGACTTTTGAACAAACATTCAAAAGCCCGAAACCATTATCACTGAACACACTTATGAAAGCGCTTTCATCAAAAAAGCACTTTCGTTAAAGTATGTTAAAAAAAACACAAAATCTACTTGAATGCAGGGGGGCAAGCCCCCCTGCACCCCCCTATTTTAGTATTCTCACTCCGAGGTCGCACTACACTGGGGAAAAGGGAATTTTCCCTTACTGCACTGAAGTATGACCAGAACAACAATCATACTTACACGAAAGTGCTGCTTTGGTGAACAGCACTTTCGCGCAAGTATGCCCACCAAATTGGGATTCGGTAAAAGATGCAGTCGAGCATCTGTACGGATCCCATATATATATATATATATATAAAGGAAAAGAAAAAATAAATTATTCGTGATCAAAATGTTTTATAACGGATTGGTAAAGAAAGCAGCAATAATAAAACTCATTAGATTTGGATAAGTATCTCTGAATATCTTGATGAATATAGCAATGGTGCTGAATGGGTACAACTAGAAAAGAAACAGTAAGAAATATTAACATTGAGGGCAGAAAGTGGAATGTAGTAACAGCCCGTGAAACAGAGGCAAAAATTAAGAAAAGCTTTTAACTGAAGTAGGAATTGTGGACATTTGTCTGAATAACACCTTATTTTTGGGTGGGTTAAAGTTTGTTGTATGAAATTCAAACTCAATCATGGGACCAGATACATTTTATTAGTGTAGTTTGTATAGATTTAATTGGTATATGTTGACAGGTGAATAAAAATGGAAATATATTCATTTTAATTATAAACACTTAAGATAGAAGAGGAATTTTCAATAATATTGATTTGTTAACATGATACAAAGCTTTAATGACTGTTTATGCCTAAATATTTTAGACTGTGATCTGTCTTTCTCCTTTGTAATTCTGTTAGGTCAATAGCAAGGTATTCTTCATTTAAAAGGAAATTTTTTTTTCTGTAAATTTATTCTGTAATTAGAACTATTAAATTATTATTGTATTTATAATTTTGGTACATCAAGTAGATTATTGAAAATTATACAATTCCTCCCTATTAATTTTCTAAAACGTGCACACTGATTGCCCAGCCCAACCAACGTGCCCGTTGTAAATCCCACAATATACCTGTGGAAAAAGGTCCGGTTGCCCGGACTTTTTTCCATTGGTATAAAGTGCCCCAAAACTTTTATTTTTAAAAAAAAAAAAAAAAAAAAAAAGAGAGAGAGAGAAAATGGAGCAATGGAGGCTTTCTTTTCTCCATTGATTCTGTTTCAAAGCCTTGATGTACTGGGTATGCATGGGAATGCAAGTTCCATATGCATGCGCAGTACATCAAAATGCAAACTCAGTATACCACAACCATTAACTCTTGTCTAAATAAATTGGCTTGAGATATTCCTGGTTTCCAGTTTCGTGTGATCTCTTTTGGATTTTTTTGGCTTGTTTGGTATTGTGGTCTTTTAGAATATAGCTACAGCTTCACTTTCAGAGAACAGTGAATTAAAACTGTACAGGCTACATTACAAGCAGTCGAAAGCCATTTTTAAATTGATAAAACTTTCTCAGAAGGTCTAAATATGACTTTTGGCCTTGGTGAATGTGTGAAAGCAACATTTATACCAGAAAAATTAAAGCTTCACAAATATATGCCTGGCAGAGGATTGTGATATAAAAAAAAAACTTAAAAATATATTATAATTACCTGGAAATAGAGGCAGGGTCATCAGTGCGACATGAACAAATAAGAACAAAGCTTAGCAAGGAATCATGCGGATGGCAAAAACCAATGTGTGAAACTGCCTTGACAGCTAACAATAAAGTTCGTGTTATAAATCAGCTTACTATTCCTGATCTAATTTGCAGCTTTGGCATGACTAATCGGTCTCAAAATGTTGGATTGATTCAATAAGAAAACAACAAAACTGTTTTACTATTATAAATCATATGTAAAAAAACTGTCCCTGGCAAGTTTATATATTTTCGGCCTGAGGGAGTTATGGGCCTCCTAGAAATTGATTACGTCCACATTTGCAGTTAATAACAGCAGAAGAAAGTGGAATGAAAGAAAGAAAAAGAAAGAAAGAAAGGGAAATCCAGTAAAGAGAGTGAAAACTGGGAAACTGGTATAGAGAAATGCTGGCACAAGCATCTGCTGATGAAGTGTTGAGACATGAATGGCTAAACAGAGGAGACATTACCCCCCCCCCCCCAAAAAAAAAATGAAAGATTAGTAACGGTAGCGCAGGGTAGTTTACAAAATCATAAAAAAGGTGGGAGATGCAGACAAATTTGTTCTAGAGTACAGAAATGGAAACAGTTGTGCCGTTTGTCCCTAGTTGCGATATAGCTGAAGGTCTGTATACTGAAAGGAACAACAGTGTTGCAAAATTGTTGCATTGAGCATTGTGCCATTCCTAAAATATACAATTAGTTGAGAAGTACTGGAAACATGACAAAATATTACTGAAAATGAAAAAGCACTGATCACATGGGAAACAGCCAATGTCAATGAGATAAAATATATGGAGCCAAGATCTTCACAAAAGGGAAGGAGCAAAGTATTAGAAATAAATGGAATTTGTGGGGACGATACATGCAGAATAGCTCATTTATTGGGTATATATTGTGACTAGTCAAACATATAGAAACAGATACAGGGAACAGTAAACACGAACAGGGTATAGAAGACACCTGACTAGTCTCTACAGTTCCTTTTCTATATTTGTTGTTTTATTTTGAAGAAAGTAACATTGCTGACTGTAGCAAATAATGGCCAAAAAACAGAAAAATATGCAGACAGTGCTGTAGCCTGAGAGGTGGAATCTGCTGCTGCCTTTCCTGCACTGCCTCTGCAAAGCAGCTCCCATACGTATAGCCAGCACAGCCTCTTTGAAAAGTGCAGTAGATTTGATAACAGTAATTCATAATGGTGACAGTTTATCAACATAATAGCCATTTTTAAATGTGTATACCTTCAGAAGAAAAAGAATGTATTTCCTACAGTAGGGATAATAATTATCTACAAGTGAAAATGATGTGAGTGTAGAAAAGTATTTCTTATAGTGAGGCCAACAAGTTCAGATATCTGTGCAGAGTAATGTTCAAATAGTGCTGCACAAGTCAAGTTAAGTAATTACGTTCAGTAATGTTATATAGAGAATAAACAGCATAAACTGATACAAACATGCACAACTGATTCCTCTAACAAAACAAAAACAATCAGCATAAAAGACTCAGTCAGGGTTCAGGTGCGAAGTATACTTTAAGTCAGTGAGCTGTTGTTAAAGCACTATAATGTGCTTTTTTGACTCTGTGCCAACAGAGAGGCAACAATTACAGGGCTTTTAGTAAATATAGTGGCTTTGTAGATAACAGTAAACTTTTATACATTGTTATTCTTGCATTTGATTAAGTGGAAGTTTTAGTCTGAATATGAACAGTAACTCTGAAGAGAGGGTTAAGTATAGCAGTGGCTAACATTCTGCTGTAATAGCAGAAGACCCTCAACAACTGCCCTGAGAAGTATAATAACCTTGGAGATGATACAGCCTATAAAAGAATAAGTCAAGGGCAGAATACAAAAAAAGTTGGTTAGAGAGTTTGGATCAATGGGAGAAAAGGACAAGTAATAGGATTTGGTCCAATATGAAAAATGGCTGAACTGCATTATTAACAACTCTTGAGTTCATGCAAGAATTGATATGTGCCTTTGTCTGGTTTTCTCACATGCTACAACACGAATTTTACAAGGGCTTTGGATAAAAATAATGGTAGATTGATGCAGCAGCAGTTGAAGGATAGGACAGACTCCTTCTTCCTCTGGACTTACTGGGTATTAACATAATCGCGATAATGCCACACTGTGACTTCTGTATGTTTCAACATGCTGTACTAGATGTTTTGACTATAGACTATTGAGAACTGAATGAAGAATGTGTTTATGCATGGGGGGGGTTGAAGAGTCAGTGTTGGATGTTTAATTTCAAACAGCTGAAAGTACAGTTTTGTACCTACCATAAATGTAGATGTTCGAAGATCCACATTGCTGCAGTCCTTACACTCGGGTAGTCCGCTGTCCTCGGTCGGCCCGAATATCAAAGTATAAGGCTGACGTCGGTCAAGGCGCATTTGACTGACATCAGGACGTCAGGGTACAAATGCGCATGACCGACGTCATATCCTCAGTCTTTTCTTGCCCCAGATGTCAGAAGACCCTAAAAATAAAGGTCAAAAACCAAAAGACAGCAAACCAACAACCAACCATCCTAGCACTAAAAATATGTACAATATATACAATAGACAATATACACCCAATTGACCACCCAACCCACACAACCACCTCTAACAACAGAGGGAAGGAGGGAGGGATTGACTGCAGCAATGTGGATCTTCGAACATCTACATTTATGGTAGGTACAAAACTGTACTATGTTCTTCATCTCACATTGCTGCAGTCCTTACACTTGGGTAGAATCCCAAAGCAGAGGAAAGGGAGGATGGCCAAATTATAAGGAAGCAGGAGCTGCTAAAGTGCCCTGCAAAACAGCAGTGGCAAAACCAGCCCTGGATTTAGAGTAAAGTGGTAGGTGATAATGCCTGGAAAAAGTATGCACTGAACTCCAAGTAGCTGCCTCCAAAATATCCTTAGTTGCCACCCCTCTCACAAAGGCTGTTGAAGTGGCAGTAGCCCTAGTGGAATGAGGCCTAATCCCAGCTGGAACTTCCTTGCCATGATGGGAATAACAGAAAGCAATGCAAAACCCAATCCACTTAGAAATAGTTTGTTTTGACACAGGCTTGCCCTGAGAACTCAAAGCAAAAGAAACAAATAACTGCTGAGACTGCCTGAACCCTTTAGTTCTGTCCAAATAATAACGCAACTGCCTGTGTACATCTAAAGTGGGCAAAATCTTTTCCCCTTTATTTTGGGGATTTGCATAAAAGGTAGGCAAATGAATAGTTTGGTTTAAAGCCACACTAGAAACCACTTTAGGCATAAAGGAAGGATTAGTACGTAAAGATACCCTATCCTTATGGAAAATTAAGAAAGGCTCAACTGCCATAAGGGCCTGCAACTCAGAAACCCTTCTTGCAGAGATAATAGCCAACAAAAAAGCAGTCTTCCATGATAAAAACTTTAACTCAGCAGTAGCTGCAGGCTCAAAAGGTTGTAGAGTGAGTTTCTCCAACACAAAATTGAGATCCCAAGCAGGAGTAGGAGCTCTTCGTGGGGGTCTTATATTCTTTGCCCCTCTAAGAAATTGCTTGAACAAAGGATGAGAAAACAATGGTGGGTCACAATCATAGTGAGCCGAAATTGCTGCAGCATGAACCTTAATAGAAGAGAAGGACAAACCTTTGTCCAGTAACTCAGTAAGATATTGAAGAGCCACACTTAAATTAGGCCCAGAAACATCAAAATCCTTTGCTGCACTCCAAAACAAAAATCTCTTCCATTTGTCTGCGTACACTTTCCTTGTACTAGGCCTTCTGGCTTCCAAAATAACATTCAAAACTTGTTGTGGAAGTGGAGGCCCACTATGGTTCAAAACAGAATATGCCAGGCTGTTAGGTGCAGAGAGTGAAGCTTGACATTGAGCAAATGACTGTCCTCCTGAGACAACAGGTGTGGAATCGAAGGCAAAGGCCATGGAGGCTTCCGCACCAGGCTCCTCAGTAATGGGTACCAATGCTGTCGAGGCCAATCTGGAGCTATCAAAATCATCCTTGGCTTGTCTTGTCTGGCCTTTAGTAGTACCTTTGGGAGGAGAGGCAGAGGCGGAAAGGCATACACATGAAGATTGCTCCAATTGAAAGAAAGAGCATCCACTTTCCAAGCTGTGGGATGAAACCTTTTGTGCAAAACTTTGGCAGCTGGTGGTTTAGTGGGAAGCGAACAGATCTATGTCTGGAGTTCCCCATGACACTGTCAATTTCCGAAATACATGAGGATCCAATTTCCACTCGTGGGGATCCATTATTTGTCTGCTCAACACATCTGCTAAGGAGTTCTGTGCTCCCGGCAGAAACCTTGCCTGAAGATTTAGCTGTAAACTGAGAGCAGTCTCCCACAAAATCATTGCTTGCCTGCATAGAGGATAAGAATGTGTTCCGCCTTGCTTGTTGATGTACCACATGACAGTTGTGTTGTCTGTTAGAATCAACACCTGCCCTGGAAGAAGTAAATCCTTGAAGGCTATTAATGCAAACTGGACTGCTAACATCTCTTTCAAGTTGATATGTAGATGTTGTAGTCTGGCAGGCCACTTGTCTTGTATCCACTTTCCATTCAGATGAGCTCCCCAAGCTTTGTCTGAGGCATCTGTCATTAGAATCTGACTCGCCTCTGGCCGGGTCACAGAGAGTCCCTTGTTTAGGTGACATTCCTGAGCCCACCACAAAAACTCCTTTTGAATGCAAGGTATTATTTGAATGACAGTGTCCAAATCCTGGCAGTGCTGTGTCCATACATTTTTGAGATACCATTGTAGCTTCCTCATATGCAGTTTGGCATTGGGAAGCACCAGAATACAAGATGCCATGAACCCTAAGGCTTGAAGGACTGTCCTTGCAGTCAGCCCGGACTGATGAGACAACTGATGAAAGTACAGGGAAAGATTCCTTTGTTTGTCCGGGGTCAAAAAGGCCATCTGGGATGCTGTATTCAGTCTCACACCCAGAAAGCACATGTCTTGAGAGGGTACTAGACTGGACTTTATTTCGTTCACAGAATACCCCAGGCATCTTAGCACTGCTATCACATAATCCAAATGCTGAAGAAGCTCGTCCCTTTCTTGAGCCAGAATCAGGCAATCGTCCAAATAGGGATAAATCTGTATTCCTTTTAACCTGAGGAAAGCTATCACTGGAGCCAGAACCTTCGTGAACACTCTGGGCAGTAGATAAGCCAAAGGGCAATGCAGAGAACTGATAATGAGAAGTCCCAGCTCGAAAACGCAGATACTTCCTGCAACTGAGTCTGATAGGAACATGAAGATAAGCCTCCTTGAGATCTAAAGTTACCATCCAATGATCTTTGCCCAGCAGAGGTAAAAGCTGCTGTAACGTCAACATTTTGAACTTGGGAATGTCCAGATAAGTGTTGAGGATAGATAAGTCCAAAATTGGTCTCCATGTGTTCCCTTTCTTTGGTACTAGGAACAGGCGAGAATAAAATCCTAGGCCCACTTCTGGCATAGGGACCGGCTGAATGGCCCCTATTTGGAGTAACAGAGAAATTTGCTTGTGAGCCTCTATTCTTTGTGGAGGAGGAACGTCTGGCATGCCTTTGAAAGGAGGCAAGGTATGGAAATAAAACCTGTAACCGTGGTGTATGATATCCAATACCCATCTGTCCTGGGTAATTAAACTCCAATTTTCTTTGAAAAGTGCCAACCTTCCTCCCAAAGGTGCTGCCAGACGAAGGCTCTGGCAGCTGAAAAGGTAGGTCATTGGGTCTGTTTACGAAAGGACTGACCCCTGCCCTCACCTGAAGACTGTGCAGGAGAACTCCCTGTTCTAGGCCTGAAAGAGCCCTGAGCTCTGCCCCTACCATGTCTAGATCTACCCTAGACTGGGAATCATAAGAAGGATACATCCACCCCTTAGTAGGCCAATTTCTACTAAACTTTGGAGGCTGAACCTGCAAAAAATCTTTAACAGTCTGCATAGACTTAGCCTTGTCTTCCATTTTCTTTAAGACTGTTTCAACAGGAGAACCAAACAACACATCAGATTGCAAAGGAGCATCTAAAATCCGTGATTTAACATGGTCAGATAAATTCTGATCCCTCAGCCAGGCGTGCCTGCGAAGAACTGACCCAGTGGCAGCCACCCTAGACGAGGCCTGTACAGCATCGAAACCACATTGCAAAGAATGCTTACCCACCTGTTCAGAAACATGTACTAAATCTTGCAACTCTTTACAATCAATACCTTCCGCCAGAGCATCAACCTTAGACTTCAATTGTGAAAGGAGATAGTTTTGGTATTTTAACATGTGAAACTGGCAATTCAAAGCCCTCATAGCTAGAGTGGAAGAAGTATAAACTTTCTTTCCCCATCTATCCAAAGCCTTGGCCTCTTTGTCTGAAGGAACCGGATTCTTGACAACAGAAGCCTTAACACCTTTAGGCCCCTGACTAACAGTTTCTGGGTCTGCCCTAGGACTCTTAAAAGATACTTATGAGCTTCAGGCACCCTGTAATATCTATCCGGTTTAACAGGAGCAGGAGGCAAAGAATCAGGATTAAGAGAAGCCTCTGCAAAACATCTTCCACCACATCTAAAACAGGAGGTATAGCCAAAGGCCTATGCTGGGGTAAAACAAAATTCTCTAAGCCTTTTCCTGGAATCAGAGAAGTCCTGACCTTCCCACTTAAAATGCTCCCTCATAGAATGAAGAGTTTCTGAAAGAAAAATCCTCAGGAGGAGAAGCAGAAGGAGTAGAATCATCCACATCAGAGTCAGAATAAGGAGAATACTCCTGCAAGTCTTCAGCCGAAGACTCTGAAACATCCGAAGCCTGCTCAAAACTCCCTGGCTCAGGCTCCACCCTAGGTCTCTTATCAGGAGGGGGCAAAGAACCCCTAATCAAAGAAATCAAATCTTCTGCCATTTTAAGCATATGCTTCTTGGGCACAGTTCCAGAAGAACTAGGGGTGACACCAACTGAAGCTGAACCTGGCCTGCCTCTGGGAGAAGCCTTGGAAACAGAAGGAGAGGGCCTAGCCACCCTAGGAAGGGAGGGAGTATAGTAACCTGAGAAGCCCTTCAGCCTGACCTGCCTCCTGAGAGGCCACATCTTGCAATAATAAAGTCTCCTGGGAACCCAAAGAAACCTCGGTGGAGCCACCGGCTCCACCGACACCTCTAAAGAACCGGCGTCCGGTACAGACGGTTCTTCTAACCTAGGCTTAACTGCTTTGTCCTTGCGCTTCTTCGAAGAAGCGGGCGTCGGAGCATCCGACAGCATTTTATAATTGCACCGCTTCCCAAAGACTAACCTGGCACAATCCAACCTCCTCTTTATAGTGCGTTTATTGAATCTGGCACAAGCGACACCCAACAACGTCGTGCTCAGGCCCTAAACAAGGAATACACAAAGTATGATAATCTCTATGCGGTATCTGTTTCCCACAAGAAATGCAATTATTGACTTTTTCTGACATCCGTAAATCACTGAGGCAAGAAAAACTAAAATATTCCCAACGGGTACTTAGCCAACTTTGAACTCGGTCTGAAACTTCGAAATCGAAAAATCTCAGAACGCCAACCGGCACTTGCAATGCTGCTTCTGCATCGGACCATGCGGCAAAAAAGACTGAGGATATGACGTCGGTCATGCGCATTTGTACCCTGACGTCCTGATGTCAGTCAAATGCGCCTTGACCGACGTCAGCCTTATACTTTGATATTCGGGCCGACCGAGGACAGCGGACTACCCAAGTGTAAGGACTGCAGCAATGTGAGATGAAGAACATCCAAAATTCATTTTCTGAAGGGAATTCCAAGAAGCCTCATTAGGGCTGCAATAAATCATACCTCACAGTTTATAAAATAAGTCATGCCCCATTATTTCTTTTTTAGTTTTTGGCTTTCTACCTCCCTCCCTCCCCATTGTATTTTCATTATGAGATATGCCATCTTACAACGTGGCATTGCATACATACCTTCTAATTCCAACTCTGTTATTTCTCCGTACGGTTTAAAATAGATCAAGGACTGAAATCAGGTTAATGCTTTCTTATGAATATACAGCCATAGTTTGGGAGTACACAAAATAGTCAGACTTGATGGCTCACTTTAACAAATGCTAAGTAAGATTACCTATGGTAATGGTTGTCGACTTCTCACAGCATTTTAAATGTCATGTAGTATCGTAGCAATACGGCATCAACTTTGAGATGTAGTATGAAAAGGTCTTAATAAAGTTTCAGTTTCACCATGATACTTATCACAAAAGCTCAGTGACACTACCCAGAGAAACTGAAACAGTGAATGAACAAGGGAGGGAGGAAGAGAGCAAGATGTATGTTCTAGTCTTCATTATGCTTCTTGACTGTTCAGTGTGTTAAACTGGTAATACAAATGAATTACATTCTTATATAGTGTTGATTCAAAATACTGAAAGTCATCAAAACAGATCTGTATGTAGCTTACTTGTTTTTTCTTTTCTTTTCACATAATACTGCACTTCCAGATTTTACATATAAACTTCCAGACATTTCACAATGCACAATGTAAAATTTAGTTTTTGGGTCCTTCCAAAAAACATTACTTATTGTACTCAAATTACTCTCTCCTATCCCCAAACACATTAATTCCACATTAAACACAAAAGTAATGCTGTGGGACCCTGGAATTAAACGAGAGAGGCAACTATACAGAAAATGGAAGCAGACCTTTGACATATGGGCAGACATCTCCCTAAACTCTTGGCAACTTGGGATTATTAGCAATTTGGGGAGCAATATGAATAGTTAGGAGGACAGGCTAAAGTAGCCTGCGTCATCTCCACATCTGTGGAGGAAGGGAGAGGGACTATTTGCAGCTATATTACTCTGCTGGGTGCATGAAAGTGTATGCAAACCCATGCTGAGTCACTGCATGTTGAGTCACAGGGAAAAGTAGGTTCACAACAAAAAGCAGAAGCTGAGATGTATTATTAAGGGTACTGCTTATTGTCAATTCCTCTTCACAGTAAGAAGGATGTCCTGATTGGGGGAGGAGATCATGGGTAGTGATGGGTCATGTCTGAGTACTGTCCCATTGAAGCAGCAGTTTACCATGGATGGGGAGGTGGGGACAGTCTGCCCTGAATGTAGGGAATAAGGGGGTGCATTAAAAAACAAAGATGTAACTAAGGTAGGACAAAGGAGGGAGCTGGCTGGGTGCAAGGTGTTATGGGGTTTGAATGGGAAACTGCACAGGGTGACTAATTCTACCCCTTGTCTCTTTAACCTTCCCTCATAATTCTAGCAACAAAGTCTATTTTTTTCTTTCCTCTCCCTTACACCCCCCCTTTATTAATGTTACCCTTTGCTTTATTGTTAATTATATACTGCTTATATTAATTCCAAATGCCTGTGACTCCACCATGTACTCATCTTGTACTTTTCCCATGTTCTTCTATATATTTTTGTATGCTTTGTTTGTTGATGGTCTGTTTGTTTTCTGAAAATTAGGGCTGTCCATGAGAGTCAGTCTGCTTCCCCGGTTAGCAATCTTGATCGATTAAAAAAGTAAAAATAGAATTACAGCCACATGAAGCTGTACAAATGGAGGCACTGCAACAGGCAAATTTTTCAGGTCACTTCCCAACTTTGGGTATGCCTATCTAAATATTGGGTTGCCACTTGTTAATACCACCCTTTATGACATAAATGTGGCTTTCTAGAGCTGTTCTTCAGCATTCAAAAAATCATTCACATTAATACATGTAGCTTGCATTAGTATCCTTGTTGTATAACCTTTACATCACTATTCCCTTGACATAAATGCAATGACAGAAATATAATAAAACTAGTATTCATTGAAGTGGCAGAGGTCATAAAGGGTCATGACGTATAGCTATTTACTATGCAAGCCCCATTTATATAAGGAATCCCCTTCAATGCATTGTGTCTTACAGCTAAGATTTGTTAATTCAAATTTCCCTCCTTGAGCCTTATCTTCATCCTCCGATGCACCAAAAAATTGCAGCCATGGATACTATGTTATGGTTAATAAACAATATAAAAGGAGAGAAAATTATACTGGGCGCTTTCAGTTTTGACTATTCACCTGAGTCTGGCATATGAGACATCCTCCAACCTACTTTTGATGGTTTTGCAGCACACCAGCAAGTCAGATGGCAGCAGAAGTATGCAGTCTATGTTTCTAAACCTCTTCTACTTCATCAACAGAATGGTTTGGGGGACAGGTAATTTTGCAGGGGGTACTGCTGCTGTAGAACAGACTCCCCATCCACATAAACAAGGTTCAACCCTGTACATTTTCAAGTGCAGCTTAGATCTATGGATAGGAAACAGAAAATGTTCTCCAGGACTGCCTCCTATAATACCAACAAACAGAGGCAGCTCCTAAATGCTTTATCCAATGCATGGGTTCCCTCAAATTATCTGTGGTATGATCCCAATTATTCTTATTAGGTATAATATAAAATTGTTGACCATGCAATGGGCAAGGCCAATCTATAACCAAATTGGATAGGTTATTTCAAGTACAAAATGGGTAATGCATAGTCTTAAAATTGCAAACTAAGGCAGCTGTTCTTGTACTTACTATGAACCTATAAACCTGCAGGTGATATGTACTCACAGCCTACTGTAACTCAATATTACCTATACTGAGTAATGCAAGCCATTAAGGATTGACAAACTAACCAAGAGGAATAGTTTCAAGACTGAAAACTTAAATCTATCCCTGATAAAATAGATATGACAGTTAGTGTGGTTGACTGCCTAAATGATCACTACCAAGTTTTTAAAGCATCAGCCCACACACAAAGGTATTGAAATTACATCACTTCCATGGGACCTAGAATACAAAAAAAAAATCAGTCTTCTATCTCTTTTAACACACCACTTAAATATTTAACTGATTCTTCCTTACCCACCTAAGTCTAGATGATGAAATCAGTTATTTTAGTCTCTCATTATTTAATATTCTCAATAACTTGGCACCTTTGAAAAAATGAAGTTAGACATGCACCACTGCTAATGTCCATGTCAGGACACTTATTGCGCCAGAGAAATCAGTCAGGGGAAACTGTGTTGCAGGCCTAAAATTCATCATATGTCACACTGTGCAAAGAACTAAGAAATAAAGTGAAATGACATGATAAGTTCATTCTTTGCTAACTTCTTGTGCTCAACAACCAGCCATTAAGCATTCTACTGAAACGTATTCCAGTTATTTAGTCCTTGAAACAAATCCCAGATAGAGACAGCTCATGAAGACAGGCTATTAGATATGGCTACCATATGTAATAAACACTATTTAAAGGTTGCTGAAATATTTCACGCCTTTGTAGCAAATTATTTCCAACTAAATGTTCAACGTAAGAATAAGAACTTATTTGTTTGTATGTTAATGGAGTAAGCTGACTGATGCATGTCCCTTTTTAGGGACAACCCAGGAGTACCTTTCGGTCAATACAGTTGCTTACAGCCATACAGTAAGCAAAATGAGGTGAAAGGAATCAAGCCCAGTATCTTTGTCTACAGGGAGTGTGTCATACATAGCTTGGAGTCCTAATCATCTGCACAAACTGGCAGGCATATATGCAAAAGCTAACAATACTAAAGGCTGAAGCTTTGTATATGACTCTTCTAATCCTAGACCCAGAGCTGCAGACAAGTGTCAAACATACATTTGGACATGTCTTACAGAATCCTTCCTTTTTCATGCAGTGGTCAAAGTTTTCAGGTGCTATCTTAGATACTTATATGTACTGTGTGTGTGTGTGTGTGTGTGTGTGT
Organism: Protopterus annectens; assembly: GCF_019279795.1. Taxonomy (NCBI): domain Eukaryota; kingdom Metazoa; phylum Chordata; order Ceratodontiformes; family Protopteridae; genus Protopterus; species Protopterus annectens. Next base: position 345,177,109 of record NC_056741.1, on the reverse strand, counting down.
GTGTGTGTGTGTGTGTGTGTGTGTGTGTGAGAGAGAGAGAGAGACGGAGAGAGCATGTATTATCGAATTTAAAGAGTGACTATGCTTTGGATGTTTTTCTGTGGTAGTTGCTACTTATGGTCTGGCAAAAGACTAGAGCCTAATATTTTCAAAATATTCTTAATAAAGTTGTCTTCATCTTGATTTCAGAGTGTAATCAAGACAGATTCTATACTTCAAGATTCATAATCTAGTGAACTACTTATTTATAGCTGCTGTTATATAAGAAGTTAGAAGAAACTGATATAAAGCTAAACATGAGACATTTTCAGAAGGAAATGCTTATTTGCAACACAACATTTAAAGAGGTAGAAACAATGTTAAGTTTTTTTTATGGGTTGTTAAGGTAGGCGTTTTATATATATATATATATATATATATATATATATACATACATACACACACACACACACACAATATCCTCGCCTTTTCCATTTAGCTTGCAAACATTCTGTTGCATGGTTAGTGACTAAGACCTTCACAAGGATGCTGCAATTCATAGGTTCATAGATTAGTACTAGGCTAACTGCCCTTGCGAGCCATTTTAAGCCTAGCCAATTATCCCCTGTGAGATTCAAATTCTGTACCTTGTGTTTGTAAGGCAAAGACCTTAACCATTAGGCCACCCTCCCAACCCTTATCTTTTGTATTCAAAGTAAACAACAAGCTGATCATCATTATGAGATTAGTAGCTCTAATCTGATTCTCATAGTTCCACGGAGGTCACATAAGTAAATTGTCTTTCTTAATGAAATAAAAATAAAATGTCCTGAATAAAGCATCTAGTTATTCCTTCTGTTGGTATTAATAACACTAATGGAGGCTTTCCTGTACAACAGATTTTCCCGAATATTTTTCTTCTAATCATGTAATAATTTCAGTTTTATCTTTATCTCATCTGAAGACTTGCCACTTTAAAGCAGTCTGCTTTGTTTAGCAGCGTTTTACTAAGGTCATCTCAAATCACAGTATTGTCTGAATGACTATGACTGCAGTGACATTTCCTGATATAAACCTGAATACATTAACAGCTACTACATGGTATTCTGTGACAAGGAAAACATACACAACAAATGTGATGATTCAATAAAAGACATCTAAAAAGGAAAATGAGAGGCAGAGAAGAGTGACCATCAATGATGTGTCACTACTGGCACACCCACACTTGCAGCAGATTTCTCCATCTGAAGTAGCAGGTGTCAAGAAATTCTGAATGTTGCCATACTGTGTGCAGAATAGCCAGTTCCTCTTCCCACCAAAGCCACCTTGAAATTTGGATGAGAACTTTATCATTTTATAGTGATACAGAATTCTAGTTAAGAAAATGCAACCTACACCCATATTCTGTTATATATGTGTCTATGTGTGTGTGCTCACGCATCATTCTGTCACCATTAATTACCTGCCCAGGCTGTCAACCCTCAAATCCTTGCAACAACAAACTCTCTGCATACACTCTATCAGGTTATTCACGGAAGTGTACAAAACACACCTACAAATCCTACAACATCTATGATACAAAATTGTAATTTGTCATGTGACTCAGGAACACAGCACAGACTGCACTTATACTCTGCAAAGTACTGCTGAATTGAAAGAAACCTAAAAGCAAACTGTAAATACAATCCGCCCATAGTGCTTATTCACAAAAACAACCAAGGAAACTCTATTTCAAGCCAGAGTTACATCCCTCTCCCCAAGATGGGTAGGCTAGCAGTGACTGCTCCCTCCCATCCTTCCTGCCCCTCATCTTAAATTACCTGAACTCAGGTCATGTAGGTCATAGTCAGCATTTTTATACCTGTATGCCACAGAGCCAAGATCTTGCCATTTTTCACCAACTATTACATCTGGTTTTCTTTTTTTCTTTCTGTTTAACTGTGGCTATTAGATATTCTCATGACTTTCTGTAACTCTTTGTGGTTTTTGTTTCAAGTACTTTTCAGATACTTGTACCTGCACAGTTTCAAATGGAACAAACTTTGCAGATTACTGTTCTGTTCGATATACGGACCTTTAGGTGTGAGTACATCACAAACAGCAACAAGATGTATAGCTGCTGGTAATTCTGTACCACAGAACCTACATTTGTCTGTATCTCTCACACATTTTTCTATATCTATAAGTATGTCATCCACTGTCTTGCCACTATTAATTTTATTTTGCTTTTTAGCATTTTCTGTTGCTGCTTGTTTATTGCCGCTGTCTGGTGTGTTGGCAGTGCCTTCTCCCTCCTTAATGCTTCTTCTAATTCGGGCAAGGATGTCAACTTAGAATTCTTTTCTTCTTGGTTTAAAACTTTCATGATGTTTATATCAGATGGTGGTGACAAACATATATGCATTCAAACAGTTTCTGATCTATAGTTTTAAATCCGTTTCAAGGAAGCCCATGCTTCCTTTAGACTGCATGATGTAGAATCTTGAATAAGACATAAGCAACACAATGTGAGAGACAACTTTGTGTCTTATTAGATGAAAACTTCAGATAACTGCTTTCATCTACAATTGCACACTTCATTAGATCTCTCATATATAAAGAGCCACCAAACCACATACTTGAAAGTAACTAAAATAACAATGGTGCATTTAGAATCACTAGACCATTTGTGAGCTTATGTCAGCTATATCCAGTCTCAAATTAAGGTTCATAGGTGTTTACTAGGCTAATGACCACAAGGGCCTTTTTAAGCCTAGCCTTGCATCCCAAATCTCTGACAAGCTCTGATACCCATAATGAGTGTAAGCATGGCCTGGGAGATGAACCATTTACAGGTCACCTGTGTCCATTAGAGACATAGGTGCCAAATCAGGGATGAATTTCCGGTTTCCCATCCAATTGTCCAAGTTGCACTTGAATTGAGTTAGGGAGGAACTCTGCTTCACATGAATGTGGAGCCTGTTCCATAGACACAGTCATCTGTGGGATACATACCTATCTCTCCAGCAGGTCCTATTTATATCACAAGTAAGGTTTATGTCTTTAGAAAGGGCAATTCTGGTGCTGTTTTTGTGGATATGCCGGATGTCCATCAGAGTGGGATCTGACAATGCCCTGTAGCCAAAAATAGATCTCCCCTCAAAAGCCAGTAAGAGACAGAATACAGGGATAGGGCCTTGAAGTGGTCTGCATAGGACATTTTACTTACGCTCTGTATTCTTTTAGTGAGAAACCTCTGTGGACATTCCAATTGTTGGATATGCCTGGTTAGGTACATACCAAAGGGGACATTGTACTCAATGATAGGTCTGATGAATGCCAAATACAATGGAACAATGACTTCCTTGCACTTACGTAGATGCCATAACTTTGTTTGTAAATTGCACAACATAGAATGATTTAATCACCACTGTAGACACATGATGATCAAAGGCTAGATTAGTATCTATGTGGTCCCTAAGTCCTTAACTATTGGTCAGCTCTAAGAGGTGTGTTGTCAATAATATAGTTACCGGGTATGGATGACTTCCCAAAGGATGCTATTATGCATTTCTTGGCATTTAGCTTTATTCCATGGCTCTGACACAAGTTGTTTGTCTATGTCAGCCCCTGCTGGAATACATTTGTGTCAGTGTGAAATTCAATGACAGCTACTAATTTGCTATCATCTGCAAATGTAGTCAGCCAGAGAACACTGACATAGGCCTTGACTTCTGAGAAGCAAATGCAAAAAAGGAGAGGTCCAAGGACTGAACCCTGAGGGACTGGCCTCTTTGTAGAGATGGACTCCTCAATTCTAACTTCCTGGGTCCTGTCTGTGAGCCTGTTGGCTATCAACCGGTTGACATACGGGTTTGTATGTGATGGGTCATACTTCATACTATTTAGAAGGCATCCTAGGATATTGTTTGGGCCCATTGATGCAATGTTTTTGGTCTTAGTGAGAGGATTAAAACCTGTTTCCTAATGATAGTAGGGGGGTTATATTTGATAATATTTCCTGAGGGAAGGTTGATTGGGCAGAGAGGAGTAAAGTTGGAGCTGAATTTATCAGCCAGGAGGTTTGCTATGTCTTTTGGCTTTTTTTTTTTTTTCTTAAAGTCTTTTGGGTTTCTAATACCATGACAAGAGTGGACCCCATTCCTAAGTCAAAGTACAATTAAAGTTCATGAAATTAGTATTGTTTCAATTTTTGATGCCAGCCAGAAGTATTCTTCGCAGCACCCGTAATTTGCCCAGTAATGACTCCTTCTGCAATTCTTATGGAGTTACATGCATTGGTAACATATCTAAATATGATTGTAGATTCTTTTTTTATAAGACCTGTTACTTCTATTACTATTGGGACTGTGTGGATACCTTTCTTCCACATTGCTCTTGTTTCTGCCTGCAGATCCTGATAGTTTATGACTTTGTGTCTCTCTGTACGTAAGATACTGTAGTCACTGTGTGTGATGATTTCAATGATCAACGCTACTTTGGTCTTCTTTTCATGGACCACTATATCCAGTTTTCTAGCACATATCTTTTGAACTGTTGATAATGGGTGATCCAATGTGATGTAGACCATCATTTTCTATGACGCTTTGACTCTCATGCTTCCAGTGTTTTTCAGCCACTTCAGTACCATAATAGTGCAACAGTCTTAGGTTCATAGGTTGGTACTAGGCTATCTGCCTGAAGACATTTATAAGCCTAGCCAGAATGTGCTGGCAATCGCCGCCCCTTTAGATTAGTTCCCTGTGCCTCTGTCCATCAGAGCCACTGAAGTGATCCTCGGGGTAAACTTTGTTTCCCATCCACTCGTCAAGGTTTCTTTTGAAGAGTGCTAGTGAGGAGCTCTGCCTAAAGTAGATTGGAATCTTGTTCCAAAGCATGGGAAGTCTCTGGGACAGGAATCTATCCCTCCAGCACGTCCTATTTATTTGTTGTGGTGAGGTTTAGATCCCTAGAGCGTATGGCTCGAGGGGATTAGGTTTTCTTTAGGTGGAGCATGTCCATCAATTCTGGGTTGGACATGGCCTTGTATGTCAGGCAGAGATCACCTCTGAGCAGCCGGTATGCAACCAAGTATAGCTGGAGTTTCTTCAGTCGAGCTGCATAGGGCATGTGTTTGAGGCCAGTGATCCTCTTGTTGAGGTACTTCTGTGGTCTTTCCAACTGTTGCAGGTGTCTTGTAAGGTACATCCCAAATGGGGTATTGTACTCTATGATGGGTCTGATGAGTGATGAGTAGAGGGGCACAATGACCTCTTTTGATCTGGATGCAAACCCTTTTGTGATTAGGTGGGACACATAGAAGGATTTTCTAACCACTTTGGCAATGTGATTATCAAAGGAGATATTACTATCTACTTGGGTCCTCAGATCCCTTATTACATTTTCTGTATTTAGGGGACTACCATCTATGTGGTAGTTTGTGGGTACTTTGTTATTTCCAAAGGGAATAACTATGCACTTTTTGGCATTTAGGTTGAGGCCATGATTTTGACACCAGGTATCCGTCTCAGTGAGACCCTTTTTGAGCATGTCTGTGTCAGCCGGTGAGTCAATTATAACCCCTAGTTTGCAGCCGACTGTGAACTTGGTCAGCCATAGTCCTCCTGTGCTTGTCTGTACGTCTGAGAAGTATATGCCAAACAGGAGGGGTCCTAGGACTGAGCCCTGGGGAACGCCACTTGTAACCGGTTTAGAGTCAGACCTAGCTCCTGCAACTCTCACCATGTGGGTTCTGTCTGTGAGCCAATTGGCAACCCATTTTGTGACACAGGGGTTTATGTTCAGGCTGGTGAGCTTGTCTATAATACCAGAATGGGGAATGGTGTTGAAGGCCTTTGCTAGGTCTAGGTAGGCTGTGTGTCCCAGCTTTCCCTTGTCTATAACCTTGGTAACTATCTCAAAGAAGTACACCAGGTTTAGGAGGCATGATCTGCCCTTAACAAAGCCGAACTGGGTAGGGTCCAGTGTTTGGATGTTCCCAATGTCTCTGTTAATGAGTTTCATGATGATGCGTTCCATAGCCTTGCAGACCAAGCTAGTTAAGCTTATAAGGCGATAGTTCCCGGGGTCTGTTGTGGCTCTACCTTTGTTGAGCGGAATAACCATTGCTGTGCACCACTCTATGGGTACGTAGCCTGTGGAGAGGCTGAGTTTGAAAAGTGTGTTTAGGTGATATATTAGGGTGTTTAGTAGGACCTTTATGTTACCCAGTGTTTCCAGAAATGTGGAATGGGGGTCCTGAGACATGGTGGGTGATCTGTAGCAAGCTACAATTTGAATTGCATTTATGCCCATTGTTAGTTGCACGTGGATAATCTTTGAAGCATCATGCTGTGCCACTAACCTGGAGGTGTGGGTATCCTTGATGAATATGGATACTCCCCCGCCTTTTGTATTTCGGTCCGGGTTCTGTGGCCAAAATGTATGGTATGAGTTGTAGCCTGGTAGTGCTGGGTTGCTCTCTGGAGCCTTAAACCAGGTTTCTGTTACTGCACATATATCAATTTTCTCCATACTGAGGAGTGCCTCTACTGCATGCATTTTGAGGTTTGGACTTCTGGAGTTGAGTAGCATTACCCTCAGAGTTTTATTACTTGTGCTATTTACAGCAGTGGGTTTGTCTTTTGAGCCTTGCCTAAAAATGGCACTATGTGGGTGGCAAGAGCCTTGGCCAGTATTTGAAAGCCTAAGGGTGACAGGTGCAAGCCGTCTCTAGTGAAGCAGCGTGGCTTGTTGAGCATGTCATTCCAGGCAGACAGACACTGGATCCCATTTGAATGACACCAGAAACTTAGCCAATTGTTGAAATTGATCACTTTTTCTTTATACTGTGGTATTATTCTTGGTGAGGGTAGGATGCTACTCAGGGTCAGGGTCATACCGACCTGGGCTACGTGATCAGAGAGCTCTTCCATGTCTCTTTTCATGTAGTCCAGGGAGGTACGGCTCAGGTCATTCACACCAACATGGACAATGACAGAGTCGTATTTGTACTTATTCTGGAGTGACCTGAGTGCTTGTATTATGTGGTGGATCCTGGCACCATACAGGCAGCTAACAGTAACCTTCTCCTTATTCAGCCTAGTGAGTGGGACATCAGTGTGCCTGACTATATAGTCACCTATTACTAGTATGTTGGGTATGTTATTTTGTTTTGAGGGCTGTGATTGCGTGACACACTGGTTTTGTGAAGTATGTGTTTCATGGTTTGTGTTGGGGGTGGAGGTTGTTTGGATGTCTGCTTTGGAGGGCTCTGTTGCTTTTGCAGATTTTTATTTAGAGCCTCTGAGTATGTTTTCATGTATTCACGTGTGTTTTTTGCAGGTGCTAGTTTAATGGGTCTGTGTGAGACTGGTGATTTGATGCCAGTATTTCCCTTCTCCTCTTGACTGTCTGATCCAGTCTTGGATAGAGAGAGCTTAGCCTAGTGTTTGGCTGTATAATTGCATCTCTCCTATGTATTAGTGTTTGATGGTAGGAATTGAGGGTTGTCTGGTAAATGTAGCTTTAAATAATTAATTGGACGTATTTAGGTGTTAGGTGGAGAAGAGAGGGGATTGAAACATGTGATATGATTTTAATATAAAATGGCTTGTATTATTTTAACATTTATCTGATGAAGTTGAGTGTATGTTACTTGAAGAAAGCACTTACATTTATACATAAACAGTTAAAATTACCACTGCCTGCCTCTCTTTTTTGTTCTTTTTGAGTAGTTTGTCTGTGTACATGAGGTAGTTGTAACATTGCCTCAAAATGCCCAGATTCACCAGTTGGACTGGAGAGTACACCTGAAACTGCCTTTTGGACATGCCTGGATAGGTACAGTAAACTGTTTTACTGAATGCCTAGTAAGGTCGAATAGAGAGCCTTGTCCTTCTGTAGTGCTAGGGTTTATAAGTGCTTGCTATGAGTTCTGAGCAAGTGTCGGGCTGAGAACTGAACGGCTTGAGTGCTTAAGTTGAAAGTTTGTCTAGTTCCAAGGGAAAAATTGAAGAGGAGACTTTGTGGAGCCAGGAATAGTTATACCCTAGCTAACCAGCGCTGCCTGGTGTGCAAAACGGCGCAAATGCAGGTTTTATAGCAGAGAAATGAAAGAGATAGAAATTAGACCAAAATGGCCAATAAACTACTACTATCTGGGCTGAAACCACTCCTTCAGGGACAGATAGGCTGCTCATAGATCCCCTCTCTAACAGGTGAACAGAGAAACTTCCTTCTATCCAAGTAAGGTATGGGCAAACACAGGAAATTTGTAACACAGCCCTGAATAGAGCACTAACCTGAAAACTGGACTATACTAGCTTAGAAAGGCGGGAAACAAGTATATATATATATATATATATATATATATATATATATATATATATATATATATATATATATATATATATAACAAAAATCCACTACTTAAACAACGATGAACTATTTAATTTGTTAACCCAGGTCACAATAGCAGCACAACTTCCATAAGTAAAAAATTAAAGTCGATTTAATGAACAAGTTGTAAGTAGGTAAATCAATACAGAATAACATCCAATCATCCATGTCCAGCATCACACAGACAACAAAGGTAAAACATATATTTCAATTGTTTGTTCATAATAATTCAAACATCATGTATTCATTTATTGATTTTCATATTAATTAAGATTAGATTAGGACTAAGTGCAATTAGGAAACAACATACACGACTATTAAGTGATACAGGGATCCACTAAGATATTAACAGTAGGTGGATACATGCTTTGAGGTTCCTATGACAATGTGTAATTATTTGAAATGCATTTCACAATGATTTACACTTGTTTGTCTGATGAATTATATATATTTTTTTTTTTTTTTTCAGAAAATTTTTTTCAGAAAATAAAGCAGATACAATAAAAAAAAAAAAACTTTAAATGTGCATAAAAAGATGCTTATTGTTTTATATATCTCAGTTCAGAGTTGTAGTCAATGCCCCTAGTAATAAAGTAGAAAGAAACATAAATACAATAAAAGCAGATTAATAAAGTGCAACTTTTATATTCATACATTTATATATATATATATATATATATATATATATATATATATAAAAACAATAGAATACGAACAATCTGATCTAAACAAGTTACCCAGTTAACCAGAAAAAAACTCAAAACTGAGCCATGTTCCAACAGTCTTCATTCAGCCATGTTCTAACTGCACACTCCCGCTACTAGGGTGCAAGGGAGCCTTCTCCAAAAACGATGGCCTGGATCAGTGCTCAAGTTATACAAACAAAGCTAGATTCAGCAGGCCTGAATCTGGTCCTATGCTACAGCAACAAGGTATACTAATGTCAGAAAGAAACAGTTCAAATAAGCAGGCACAATAAGCCTGTGACCAGAAATTCCCAGCTCAGAAGGGCAGAATCCAGCCTCTCCTCCAACAAGAGTGCAGACCACAAACCTTCTTAATGTAGAATAACTGGCCTGAAGCCCATGTGCTTAAACCAGAACTAATACACTTTTAGAATAGACACTGAGCTTTCAATCAGCAATTCCCAGCTTAGAAGGATGTAAGCTACCTGTCCTGCCACAACAGTGCAGACCACAAACCTTCTTAATGTAAAACAACCGGTATGAAGCCCAAGTGCTTAAACCAAAAGACTTAGAATAACAGTTACAATTCAATCAGACTACTACCAAGCAGCAATACGTGCAGCAGAATAAATAAAATTGAGTACTTTTAAGAGGCAAAAGCAAAATAAAGTAGGAGGAAACACAAATACAGTAAAAGCAGATGACATTTTTTTTTTTTTAGTAAAGTGCAAGGAGAGAGGAAGGAAGAACCTAAGTGGATTGACCTTCTCAAATCTTCTCTCTGTATTATGTAGACTAAACACTAGACTCAGAATATGATCTCAATGTATTTGGTTAAGTGAGCAAATGAGATGGACTCAGGAGGAGTGTTCAAATACAGACTTACAGGAGGGGCGGGCAATTCCTGAGCCACCAACACTAACACCAAAACAAGAACAGGGAGGGTAGGTCGGAACAAACAAGAAGGAGAATAAGTGCAGTTGTACAGATTACAGAGATATTAAATCAAAATGCAGACAAAAATGAGAATAAACACTTATCTTTTCTCAGTATCACAGCTGGCAGTAGGTAGAGCTCTCTGCAGCAGCCTGAGCAACAGGTATATCTGATTTAAAACACAGGACAGAAACCAAACAATACAGATGCAGGAATACTTTGGCTGGATGAAACTAGTTCTGAAAACTTACTGCCACTAAGAAAACAGACAAGGCCTCCAGACAAAGGATTTCACTACAACTGAGGTCAACACTAAGAGATATACAGCTATAACACACAAGAAGTAGAATAAGTACAGTTGTACAGATTACAGAGATATTAAATCAAAATGTAGACAAAAAAGAATAAACACTTTTATCTTTTCTCAATATCACAGCTGGCAGTAGGTCAATCTCTCTGCAGCAGCCTGAGCAACAGTTATGACAAATACCACATTATTTTGCCTTTCAGTATACAGTCCTTCTGCCATTAGTATGTCACAACCAGCAATGAGGTGTGCACTGTTTCCAATTCTGTTTTAAAAAAACAGACATTTGTCTGTTTCTCCCATATGTTCAATGGACGTTGTAAACCAAAGTGTACATAGCCCACTATCTTGGGCTGCCAATATTAACTTTTGATCTCTTGGTTTGAATTTGCCTCTCCTTAACCATTCCTACATTTGTTCCTGATCAACATGAGGTTCTTCCAGAAGTTTTCTATACTTGCAACTATATTTATACATTTTCCACTTTTCTTGCCTTCTCATCTGGTCATTCACTTTATATTATTTCTTTTGTTTTTTGGCACATTCAGTTGCTGCCTGATTTTTATCTACCTCTGGTTTGATTTCCATTCCTGCTTGATGGCAATATGTTTCTGCTAGTCTAAGCAGGGAAGTCATCTTACATTTATTCTCCTCATGTTTCAAAAGTTTCACTATGTTTGGGTCTTGTGAGGACAGCAGATGTGTTCATTCCTACGACTGCAGATCTATAAATGTAATCAGTTTCAAGGAGGTTCATCCCTCCTTCAGAATGGGGAATATATAATCTTGGTGTACACTGATTTTTATAAATCATTTGGTGAGCATGAAGCATTCTTATTGTTTTCCTGTCTAATCTATCCAACACATTTTGGGGCCAGTCAATCACTCCAAAACTGTAAGGTAGGACAGGAAGAGAAAATTAGTTTATAGCTTGGATTTTGTTCCTAGACGTCAATGCTGTTTTCAGGATTAACTTAAACTTAAAGTATTCTTTACTAATTTTTATTTGCATTTGCTCATATTTTATTGTTGATCCTTCATCAAATCACAAATATTTATACACTCCCAAATATTTATACACTCCCTCTTGCTCTAATTCTTTTATATCACATTATTGTCCCAAACTGATGTTTCCCTGGTGTTGCAGTTTTCCTGCTTTAAAGGCTGCTTTTGCACATCTATCAAGACCAACTGACATTCTTATATCATCTGAAAAAGTTTTGACAACATGCAGTTGTACTTTCAGTTCCTCATGTGATGAGATATATAGTTTTAAATCATTGACAAAAGAGAAGATGAGAAGTCTTTGCACTTTGTTGTTTTCTAGGAATGAAATTATAGCCATTGCCTAAGCTGTTATGTAGACAGCTTAATGGGTTATGAATTATTATCTCTGGAATAGTAATTTGTCCTTTATCATGGCTTAATTGCAAAGTGGTCTGCCACTGTTTCATGGTCACTGTAATGTAGTCGATCAGTGTAGGCTGTATCTTATACATTTTTAAGCACAAATTTATCCATGAATGTGGGATACTTTCAAATGCGTTTTTGTAGTCTGGCTCAGTATAGGTGGCTCCATTTAAGCTCTGCACAAAATTGTGTATTGCCTTTGAGGTTGCGGACATAGCTAAAGAATGTGTTGTGGTGGTCCTTGGTCTGGGAAGCCAAACTTACCTCAAATATGGCTTTGGTAGACTTTATTTGTCCACTGAGTTGTTTGTTTAGTTTGATGAGAGAGCCTTTATCCCACTGGGTGCTGCACCTCCTAATTTTTGCCATGATTTTCTTCCTCCTGTTATACATCCTATTGATTTTGTGATTCCACCAGGGTAGCTTGTTTTTTGAGTTAGTTTTGTATTTCTTCCTGGTGGGTACAGCTGTCTCTATGTAGCTATTAACATGCTTGTGTAGGATTTCTGTGAACAGTTCTGCATAGGCATCAGTGTTCTTAGAGATTATGGGGGCTTGAAATTTTGCCAAGTTCTCACTTAATAGCAAGAGGTTAGCCTTAGAATAGTTCCTGAATATTCCAGGTTTAGCTGGGGGTCCAGGTTTTACTTTTACTACAAAGGAGACCATTTTGTGGTCTGACCTTACCAGGGAAGGCATTACAGTAGGGGGGGGGGGTGTGCAGCACTCTCCCATACTGGTGAGAACCTGATCCAGTATGGTTGTACCTCTGGTATCTGACTATCTGGTCCAGGGAGTTTGTGTTTACAAAATCCAGGAATCTCTGTGCATGTATGTTTGGTGTTTCCCAGTTAAGAGTAGGGTAATTAAAGTCACCCATGAATATGGTATTGGGTTGGATGGTCAGTGTTTCTAATAAGTTTAAATACATGGTATTGGTTTCTTGGGTCATAGAGGCAGACCTATAGCTTGCAAGGAAGTGGTATTGGATTTTGCCTATGGTGACTTGAACATAGAGCAGCTCAAGTGCATTGTCCTGTTTGACCAGCCTTGAAGTATATTTATCTTTCATGTAAACAGAGACACCTCCACCTTTAGTCTCTGCCTGTGAAGTAGCTGACCTAAATATTTGGAAGGCATTATAACCTAGAACTGTTGATGTGCTCCCTGCGTCTTTAAACCATGTCTCAGTGACTGCACAGATGTCAGTATTCTTTAGGGTAAAGAGAGCTTCTAGGGAATGGATTTTTTTGTTTAGACTCCTAACATTAAGCAGTAATACCTTTTCCAAGTCCGTTATTTAAACCTACATGATGAGTTAGGATTATCATGTAGGTTTAAATAACTGACTTGGAAACCTGCCACGGGATTGTGTGGACAAGACTGATAGTAGCTAATAACGTAATATTCAGAGCATAGAGAAATGAGGAACTCAACCAATGGAGAGAGAAGTTTAGGAAAACATCAGTGGGATCCTGCCAGTGGCACAGATCTGGTCATTGAAGCAAAGGGTAGCAGCAAACCAAATAGAGCAGAATACTAAGAAAATTAATAGGGAACACCAAACCAATTGGAGCAGCATATTAAGGAAACTAACAGGTAGCACCAAACCAAATGGAGCTGGATATCAAAGAAACTAACAGGTAGCAACAAACCAAATGGAGCTGGATACCAAGGAAACTAACAGGTAGCAACAAACCATTTGGAGCAGGTGTCTGAGGAAAGCAACAGGTAGTGGCAAACCAAATGGAACAGGCTACTGAGGAAAATAATATGTAATAGCAAATCAAATGGAACAGGCTACTGAGGAAACTGTTCAGTCAGAACACTAACCAGTAGGTAAGATTAGCTAATCTGGCAGTATCAATATAGTTATATGACATAATCCCTCAGGAGGAGGTCAGATGATCTGACAAGGCCATTCCAGAATAAAGGAGAAGGAATATTAAATATATCTGTGGAAAAACACTCACACTGAGTCAGGAAAAATAACTATATATTTATTTTTTTTATATGCATTTGTTTACTGGGATGACCCAGCTGGGCCAGAAGTACCCATTTTCAGTGGAGTCCCAGGGAGAAAAGCTCCTCATATAAGATATAACTATCTGTATAATATCCTGGCTATCCAGACCCAGGTCACAGAGTTTTCCAACTGATTATTATCAGAAATTTGTTGCATGGCCATACCCCACTAAAACTGGAAAAAAACATCAAAGCAAAGTTGAAAGGTTGAGCTATGGGGATTACCATGAACTAGAAACAATTGATTAAGCATGCATCAGAAACAGTAAAACTTAAACGTAACTCGGGTTTCTCAGTCTTCTTTAATTTGGATATATAATCTTGTTGAACACATTTGTATATCACTTGATAGCCATGAAACACTTTTCTTGGTTTTTATTCGGATGGCACAACAATTTACTGGGCCAGTTGCTCATGCCAAATGTATTTGCCTTTTTCTGCATGCTTTAACTGTATATATTTCAACAAATCTTTTCATGCTATTAGCACTGCAATACAAATAATATGTTGTCATTTTATTAGCACACAAATGACACAAAGGTGTATTGATCTGTATCATGGTTAGATTCCAACTCTTAAAATGTAGAAGAATGATCTACACATTTTTTATTGGTATCACAGTGACTACTTAAAAGACTACAAAGACAAACTAAATATAGGTAGACTGGAACACTACTTGGGATGGAAACTGACTCCCTCGAGTAACAGAGCACTACTAGCTGCATCAAATATTTTATATTTATCTAACATTGTTATTTTTGGAAGGAGGAGGAGAACATTTCCCTCTCTGAATCATCCTACAGCCTTTCTGCCCAGTGCCCTATATCCATTGCCAAGTCCACCAGCCACCTTCTACCTCCCAGACTATCTCTGATAGGGCTGGTACTGACTCAGATATTAAGGATGTCTCAGGGTTCTCAGCCATCCACATACAACAGGAGAGTTTTTGCTTTATGACCTACTCCTGTTACTTCTTCCCTGCCATGGTCTCCATCTGAGGAGTAAGCATACAATGGAAACATGTGGTGTATCACCCCACCTCCACTGTAGCTTGCCATGTCCTTTTTTGGGCCACACCTCCCAATTGTGACATCCCCAGCCTCCACCAGGGACCATTGCAGGAGATGCCCTTAGAACCACCTTCCCACCAGAAATGATAACACCCATTCCTCCCTGCTGCTCAACCCATTACCTGAGCTGCTAATTGAACCTGGGTCAGCTGGGTCATAGTCAGGGCTTTATGTTCACCACCAAAGTAGCTTAGCATTGTTGTTGATGTAGCACATCTTTTTGTTGATGTACATGTAGTATGCACATATCTGATCAAGAACCACCTAAACTGAAGTTTCTACCTCTCTGTACTATAGAAAAACAAAAGCAAGAGTTGACACTGTAGATTTAGATGCATTCATTAGTACATTTGGGACACACAGTGTATAATAATTGCAGTCTTCTCTTAGAAATAAACTCAAACACACACACACACACACACACACACACACACACACATTAAAAAGTAAACATAATGCTTACTGAAACCACAGGATTAATTTATTTTCATTTTAGTTCACAACTGTAAACAAGAAAGTACAGCAAAGGGATACCACAACAATACATTACCAGTGTAATCAGAACATTTTTCAAGATGTGATGTCAGCCTCCTTGGGGAAGGCAGAAACATCAGACAAATCTGAAAATGCCGTGTACTTAAAATGTTAACTGCATGGTACAATTTTAAATGGGATTAGGCTGTGAAAAGAATAAAGTATTAATCAATTTCTAGGTTGAAATATATGTGTGTGTGTGTAGGGTCAGAGAACCTGTAAATTGGAACATGATACAGTATTTTAAAATGGAGGAGTTCAATAACACTAACAAGAAGTGCCAATTCAGATGAATGACGCTAAACAGCACAAAATAACTGACTTTACGTCAGTATAGGTTAAGCATACCCATTTATTATCATCTGCAGATAACCTTAAAGAAGCTCTAGTAAACAATTACTTACAGTAAAAAAAAAAAAAAAAAGAGCTTTTTGTATGAAAAGCAGTAAAATCCAAAAGAAACATTAAACAGTATTACAGATTTCTGCCCAAGCTGGGGTGAGGTGGGTGGGCTTAACTGGATAACTGACACATAATACACACATTATATGACATAATGACACATATATGCGCATATTATATAAGTATCGATTAGGACCCTGCTTCACTATAGATCATAAATCCCAACTTGCCCAGGATAAAGATTGTATTAAGAAGTATATATTACAATATTCCACTGTACATGTATTTCTTGACCTACATCATGTTTACTATGCTGACAGTAAGAGATGTTTCCATCATGGGATGGCATTCATACAGTCCTACACAGAAGGTTGCTTTTTTTGGATTTCTTCCTCTGTAGGGCTAAAATGTTATCCTTATTACTTTTATAATTAACATAACAGAATCAATCATGCCACATAAATACTTTAGCCTTCCATTGAAGCAACCTACCAGAAATCCTCTTAGTCTAGCTGCTAAGGCTTGTTTCTCAGCAGCTTGCTCACTGGTATGCATAGAGTGTATACATTTTGTGTGGCAAACATCAGCAGCCCACAGTAACTGCGCACCATTTCCATATTGAATCAGCGATTATCATGATGACTGTACACCTACAGGAAAGACTACTTTTTGTCCATCTAAAGGCTGGAGAACACGTGTACCAATTTGGTCACTAATCCTTTGACTTTCCATCTTAAAGCATGGAAAGTGACATTCTGAGGTACCTAAACAGATTAACAGTTACCCACAGGACAATAAGCAATGCCACAAATGGTGGAATGACCTGACCAAGAGAGATGAGGTGACTCTCTAGAGACATCTTCTCTCATATCTATGACAATCCACTCGAGTATGAAGTGTCTGTGCTAATAGGTTCTATTATGGTTTTAAAATGACTTAGTACCAAGTGCTTGCTAAAATGACAGGTATTCACACCATTATGTCAACAGACTTTCAATCAAAAAATGCAAATCAGTTTTTGTCAGAAAATAATGTAAGTTTTTGTCAGAAAATAATGTAAGATACTATAAAGGATAGCACCCTCTTTACTATGTATAATGAACTTCATGCTTAACAAAGTAAAATAAGCAAGAGTCAATGAAAGCAGCTCAAACTTGTTTCTGAATTGAATTTCAGTCACATAATGACTTGGATAAATGTAATTTCTGCACACACTCAGCAGCATTGCATTATATAACAGTACAGTACTCTGCTTATTAGCAGTTAGTGCAAGTTGTCTGGCAGTATAGTACAGCTGAGTAAGTAACCTTACCACAAAAGAAGATGTTCAAATGATCACTGCTGTAGTAGCCTTAGCTATATGGGTTGCATCCTGCAAAGGGTATAGCAGCCAGCTTCCAAAGCTTCAGGGCACCTTCCACATGCTCAAACTGTTTGGCAACTCGAACTGAGCTACATAAAAACAGGTCTGAGCAGCAAGCCCTTCAGCACTTTAATACAAACTGAATGAGGGGGGCTGAGCCCTGAGAAGACATAACTAGGTGTAAAAATATATACAGTTTGTTTATACACACCTTGATATAACCAAAAAAGGGAGGATTGCGGGAGGGAGCAGCCACTGCAGCAGTAATCATTCAAACATGTACTGTTACATAAGATTACTTGCACAACTGTATTGTGTTCATCATACAGATCACTGCTGCAATAGCCTTAAATGTATGGGTTAATTTAGCCTAGCTTAGTACATTTGGGATATAGAAGGGGAAGGGTTCAGGATCCCCTGGAACACGGTCCTAGTACAGCTTGATCTAGCCCTAGAGAAGGAATCAAGCCTGTAGTGCTTTGTAAAGTTATGTACAGAGGATCAAGTTGCTACTTTTAGAATCCACCCCTTTCCAAAAAGCCATATATCAAGCCAGGGCCCTGGTAGAGTAGGCCTTGATCCTGCCTAAAATAGTTTTCCTGTGATAATAATAACAAAAGGTAGCAGCCTGAGACAACCATTTGAAAACGGTGTTTTCACACAGGTTATCCCTTCTGCTTATCTTCTTAGTAAATGAACAACTGGTCCACAGATCTGAAAACTTTTGTTCTGTCAAGATAGTATCTGAGTTGTCTGTGCACATCCATGGTATGGAATATCCTTTCTCCCTCATTTCTGGTTTGGGAAAGAAAACCTGGAGATAAATAGTTTGGCTTAAAGTAAACTCTCAGATACGACTTTATGCATAAAAGAAAGATTAGTTTTAAAAGAAGCCCTGTCTCTGTGGAAAATGAGATAGGGTTGTCTCGCCATAAGACATTGCAACTTAGGTACCATTCTTGCAGACTCAGAGCAATCAATAAAACATGTTTTCCATATTAAGAATCTCAAGTCAGCTAGATGAACTGGTAAAAATGGAGTAATTATTAGCTTTACTAACAGAAACTTAAGCTCCCAAGGAGAAGCCACTGGTTATCATGGGGGTTTCTTATGCAAAACCCCTTTCAATATCATTTTGACATGTGAATGTCTTAAAAGAGGAGGATCCATGGGTAGACATGCTGAAATGTTCAATAAATAAACCCTGATGGAGGTGAAAGAAATACCAAAGGATAGTAATGGAAATAAATACTGTAAAACCAAAGAAACACTAGCTCTGAGTGGTCACTGGTTATGTTGTTGGCACCAATTAGAAAATATTTTCCATTCACTAAGATAAGATTTGCTAGCAGCAGGTTTTCTTATGTCTGTTAGTTCCTGCTGCATGTCCCCAGTAAATGGAATTAAGATCAGATCATCCAGGCAGTCAGTTGAAGTTGATTGGGGTTGGGGTGTATCAAGCATCCCTGTTCTTGGGAGAGTAGATACATTATGTGATGAAGCTTGTGGTAATTGCCCCTGGCCATTTTCAACATAAGGGAGAACACTCTGTTACCTGGGCAAGGAGAGAGACTCACTGCAGTGATCTTGGGAGATTCCTTCAGAATCTGCAGGAGTACCCTGGATATCAGTGGAAAGGGTAGAAAGACATACTGAAACATTTGTACCTGAGGAAAAGAAAAAGGCATCTGTCTTCCAGGCATTCTAATATGGAGTCCTGGAGCAGAATTCTGCCAGATGATTGTTCAGAGAGAAGGCAAAGAGGTCAACTTGAGGAATTCCCCACAGATGGATCAAATCTTGAAAGATCCCCTGATCTAGCTTCCATTCATGAGAATAGGTGTTTGTCCTGCTCAGTTTGTCTGCCACACATTTTTGCTCTGGCAGGAAGTAGGATGTATGTAGAGTGAGATTGTGTTGTGAAGTTACATAACAAGCTAACATGGCTAGTCTGCAAACTGGGTAAGTACTGGTTCATCCTTGCTTGTTGATGTACTACATGATGGTAGTATTGTCTATAACAACTTGCAGAGGTCCAAGGGACCAAAAACAATTCAGAAAGTTGAGTGTCTTGATCAAAGCAAAGATCTCCCTTATATTTATATGCTTGTGTCTGTCCTTGGTGTCTCAAACACCTAGCATTTTTATCCCTACTGAAACTGCTCCCCAGCTAAGCCTAAGGCATCTGTGGTGGCCGACTGCTTTGGAGCCGGAAGGGATAAAGGGAGACCTGGATTTAGGGATATTTGCTGTTTCCACCAAGTAATTTCTGTTCTGATAAATCCAGAACTGGCATTTGATAAGGTAATGGATGTTGGTGCTGGCTCCAAAGAGACTTCAGATATAATTGTGTCCTTCCTTTGTAGAGCCTTGCTAGAGATATCATAAAAATATTAATGCCATGAGGCCCAAAATCCTGAGGTATTCAACTTGTGTTGACTGAAGTCTGCATAGAAAACCCTAGAAATAGATCTAGATATAGACCTATTTTGTACTCTGGAAGAAAATCTTTCTGAAATGAGGCATCTAACAGACACCTCAGGAACATAATCTTTTTGTGAAGGAGTCAACAAAGACTTGAATGTTCTCTTAGAATTACAGCTTTTAAAAGATATCTGTCATCCAAGTGAGAGATTCTTGACACTTTATAAAAGATTATAAGATAGACAAGTTGTCTAAATATGAAAAATGTGGATATACCCTGTAGCCTGCAGTGTTTTGCGAACACTCTTGGTGCAGTGGATAGTCTAAAGGGTAAGGCAGAGAACTGAAAATGTGGTCCAGAAACACAAAACCTTATGAAACACCATAGGTCTGGATGAATAGGGATATGATGATAACCAACTTTTAAATCTACTGTTAGCAGCAGAATTTAATGCGGAAAAAAGGGGTAACAGTTTGTGAAGGACAGCATTTTGAATAAGGGCACCATCACAAATCCGTTTAAGAAGAAAGATCCAGAACTAGTCTTACAATCATTTTCTTTCTTTCTTTGGAAGCAAAACATCCATGAATAAAAAAGTTTTGCCAGCCTGGGAAGGAGGAACTGGCTACATCACTCCCCGAACTGTGTGGGTTAAAGGATGGGGGAAATAAAGAAGTCTGATATGGTAGATGAAGAATAACCTCCTGAAAAGGGGAATTTCCTACCACTGTCATCTGTAACCTTGATGAATGATCTACAGAACCTGTTTGTCTGAAACTATCTGTTGCCAAAGAGAAAAGTCTAGATTCAGACTTTCTGGAAGGAAAAAAAGCCTACCAGAGTGGCATGGGTGGGGGGGACAAGTCCCTTAAATAGTCATTCTGACTTGTTGGACTGTCCTTGGTTTTGGAGGAACCTTGTATTTGTTTAGGAACCCACTTGCCATTTCATCTTAAACATTTGCCTACCAACATTTGGCTGAGACTGTTTAGTGCGTTTCTTGCTAAAATCGGATGAGAAGATAGAGAATTCCTTAGGAAATTTGGAAAAGGAGGACTGAAAAATCTTACTGATTACCTGGATCACCTTACCTCTCTCATCCCACGTCTCGATAACTTCTGCAGCACAGGAACCAAAAGCTAAATAGCTATCCACAGTACAATTTAAAATCTAATTTTTCACATTATCTGGGAGGTTCTAAGAACACACCCAGGCGAACCTCGTCAGAACAGTACCAGTGGCCATAACTCTGGAAGAAGTATCAACAGAGTCATAAACATTCTTTAAAAAATGAGTTATGACATGTGAAATGGAAGAAAAACAATATAAAACAACCTTTAAACTGACTGGAAAAAAGTGCGCTCCTGTTCAAAATCACAGTTGAGTCTTGCAACAGTCCATCAAAACACAAACTCCTAGATTAAAAATAATTTTCTAAAGCAAGAAAGTACATTTAAACAATAAAATATTTTGTGTAGAGTATTTTTCCACAAAGGGAACATATCTGCCCAGGAAGGCAAACACCACAAGCCCACTGTTGATCCTCAAAATGTCACAGAGGAGAGCTATTATCAATGGCAGAAAAGCTCTGAAGGGATTAGTGATCAAACCTGTGTTTTTAAACAGCTCAACTCAAGCTGCCTAATGGTTTGAGCAGACGGAAGATGTGCTTTGGAAGCTGGATGGCTATTATACTCCTGGTAGGAAATAACCCATATAGTTAAGGCTAATGCAGCAGTGAACAATATGATGAAAATGAATGATGACCACATGATGTTGCTACACTGTGCTGAACTGCATTGCTTTAGTACATTGTGGAGTAGCTCAATATGGTCCCTGCTGTCAGCTACCTAGTATATACTGGTCAGGTATATGTTTGAGGCAGTGATCACTACCAAGCACTTAGCTGTCCTTTAATCAGTACTGTTTGTTTGTTTGTGTCTTTTGGCTTTTCCCGGTTAGGGGTCGCCACAGCGGAACTCCGGTCCACTAATGATTGGCAGTAGAGTTTTATGTGCTGGCTTGCTGGGACTAACGCACAACCTTCAATGAAGGAATGCCCATTCACGCATATAAACACTGCTGTAACTATGTATGATCTTCAGTTGCACTGTTAACTATTTGCCATATGTACATCTGCTACTTTGTTGCAAACCAGCATATTAATATACAGTATATCCTCTGGAAGGCAGTTATACATACGTGGTGCTTAATTAAAATGGAGTACAGATGCAGTGCAATGCTCATCTAACATGGATACATGCTTATTGCCTAGGAACTATGAGTTATGTACATTTATGTTTGCTAATAAGGGAGGAAGGTAAGATGTTCAGTGTGTGTGTGTGTGTGTGTGTGTGTGTGTGTGTGTGTGTGTGTGTGTGTGTGTGTGTGTGTGTGTGTTTGCAATACAAGTGTGACTGGCCAACATTACAGCTTAGTGGCACAATCACATGCATGAGTGACAATGAAATGTAGCAGGTGAATGATTGTGTGTATGAAGGACTCACTTACAGCATTGTTCATATAAGGGTCATAGCCGTTCATATATCATATGTGCTACAGTATACTAATCTTTGTGGATGGTAATATTTTGTTAATATCAAATCTTACAAGTGTTATAGTATGCATTGCTTGAATATCTGATATGGATGTATGCATCATATACTTAAGGTAAATCACTCGGTGCATTAGATGGTTTATATTTAGAAAGTCAGGCATATATGTATATGTAAAAAGGAATCAAAGCTGATGAATGCCAGTTATTTTCCAAAGTCGTATCTGCATATCTTCAACACACTTGTATCTGTACTGGTGAGATGTGGTGAAAGGTGTAAGGTAGTAGTTAAACTTGGTGTTGGTAGTGGGTTTTCCATGTCTCTTGTGATATGGGCCTGTGTGGTCTATGTAATGGTTGCTACTGTAGTTAAGAAAGGCTGCCATGTTTCCTGAAATCCAAACAGGAATCTGATCTTAAACTTAATTATATCTAATTTGGTCAGTGCAGGTAGATGAACAATCTCTTCAAAATGGGCCCTATCTCTAAGAACAAAATGGGCCCTATCTCTAAGAACACACTTCCAACATCTTGGGTATACACTCAGCCATGAATGTTTTTAAAAGCACCCCATATCCATCCCAGTGCCTAAGTAGCATGACATTGCTTCAAGTAAGTTGACAAGAGTAGACAACAAAATCCTGAAAGAAAGAGGCTTGTTACTTCATTTTTCTTGGACATTAAAACACACTCACAAAGCAAAATAATAATAAATTCCTAGAATAAGGGTTCATTCCCAAGTATCCCTTAAACTAGTATACTAAGTCTATGGTCACAACCCCTTGGAGATTTTTATATATTGTGTAAAGAGAAAATATAGAAAATGCATCTTTAGTCCGTTGGATTCAAGATTTTGAGATTTAGACCTTATTGTGTTTTTCTGTACCAGCTGTTCCATATTTAAATGTTACAGTCCTCTCCTGACCATTGCTGGTATATGTCCACAGTGCATTACCTAGTCATGTATTTAGTCTGTTTAGTCTTTTCCAGAAAACGTATCTAACTGTTACAGAAATGTATGTAGCCTTTGAAAACACTTAAATATTTCTCACTGTATGTTTTTTAGCCATACATATATTCTGTAAACTACTTTTCTATATCCTGCTATCATTCTTATTTTTTTTCAGTATTTACTTTCATGAACATTAAAGACTAGCTAATAAATAAACTATATTCTAAAGTTTCCTCACAAATCGAGGAAGACAATTGTTCATATGCTGACAAACATTTTGGTCCTTTAACCAGTTAGCGGAGGAACCGCTTCTTCTGTGAAAGTATAGAAGGACAAGGAAGATCATCTCTTTCAGGGTTCAAAAGACTTGGATGAGTCTTAAACAGATGAAGAATAGGAGAGGGCTGCCACTCTGAGTAACTGAAGATCTTCAGGCCTTTGATTTTTTTTTAGCTATAAGTCTCAGAAGTCTCTCAAGTTGAGTAATATGTTTTGACTGTTAAATAGCAAAAGGGCATTATATTCAATAAAAGAGCTGATTAAAAGATGAATAAAGGGGAATTAAGACTTCCTTGGAGATGCCTTTGGAAATAGGTGTGCCAGACAGAAGGATTTCTAAAGTACTTTGGAGTCATGAGGGTCAAAAGATAAGGAATGATATACTAAACCAAATGTTATTGATGCTAGTTCTATGCTCTCCTGCACTTTTACTAGTTTATTAGTCTAGTACTTTACCATACCAGACTTCTTGTAGCAATTATTGTAGCACACAAAAGTGCTACCAGCACTAAATGTTCTGCAAGGAAGCAGCTCCAGTACTTATTATTAATGACCTCCCCTCCAGGCATGTCTAAAGGTCAGTTCCCTATGCTTTCTCCTGTTAACCTGATGAACTTGGGCATCCTGAGGCAATGTAGCAACTGCGTCATGTATGCTGACAATCCTCTCCTCCTACCTCCCAACACTCAGACTTGCGAGAGATGCGCTTATATATCCAAACTGGAAGCCAAGTACTCTCTAGCCAAGACTGGAATAGCTAGTCAAGAGGAGAAGGTCAACACTTGCACCACACCACATGGAACACACAGCCCTTCAAAACACACACCAGCACTGCCTTCACATAAAAACACAAACCACTCACCCACCTTCGCGGAGGCTGTCAATAAAAATCTACCCAAACAGCAGAGACCTCCAAGGTAGAAACGCACTCCACCACCACAACACAACACTAATCACATGCCACTCAACCAAAGCCTTTAAGGCAAAACAGCATGCCCAGCACACTAGTCATAGGTGACTCGATAGTGAGGCACACTGATGTCCCACTCACTAGGTTAAATAAGGAGAAAGTAATAGTCAGCTGCCTGTCAGGTGCCAGGATCCACCATATAACACACTCACTCAGGTCCCTCAACAACAGGTACAAATATGACTCTGTCATTGTACATGTGAGTGTGAATGACCTGAGATGTACCTCCCTGGACTACATGAAAAGAGACGTGGAGGAGCTCTCGGATTATGTAGCCCAGGCGGGTACAACCCTAGCCCTGAGCAGCATCCTACCATCACCCAGAATGATACCAAAGTACAGAAGAAAATGACTGATTTCAACAATTGGCTAAGTTTCTGGTGTCATTCTAAGGGGATCCAATATCTGTCTGCCTGGGATGACATGATTGACCGACCTCGATGCTTTGCCAGATACGGCCTGCATCTGTCACCCCTGGGCTTCCGGATACTGGTCAAGGCTCTTGCCACCCTTATAGTGGCTTTTTTAGGCTGTGTTCCAAAGGCCAAATTACCACCATCACAGCTACAAACAAATGCAATTTGATGGTCATGCTGCTCAATGCTAGAAGTCTAAATCTCAAAATGCACTCACTTGAAGCACTCCTTAAAATGAAGAACATCGACATTTGTGCTGTAACAGAGACCTGGTTCAAGGTAGCAGAAAGCACCCCTGCATTACTAGGCTACAACTCATTCCACACCTTTCAACCCCAGAACTTGGACCAAAGCTCCAAAGGTGGTGGTGTTTCCATATTCATAAACGATGCACACACCTCCAGATACTTCAGGTGCAGCTAACACTGAGTAAGACAGCGATTCAGGTCATAGCCTGTTATAGGTCCCCAACTATGTCCCAAGATACTCACTCCATTTTCCTAAGCACCCTGGAGAATATTAGCATCCAACCTAACACACTAATACTGGGCGACTTCAACTACCCCTCCATTAACTGGGAAAACTACTAGTGTACCAATACACTTGCCCGATGTTTTCTGGAATTCATTAATTCCAATGCCCTGGACCAGCTTGTTCTTACCCCCCTAGAGGCAGCAACATCCTTGGCCTGGTCATTACTAACATGGGCAACCAATGCTCTACACCAGTAATCAACTCCTCCCTGGTTAGATCCAACCACAAACTAATCACCTTGGAAATTCACATCCCTCCCACCCCCCAACCTCCGCAAAGGTAACCACCATGAAAATCTTCTCCAAAACTAACTTTGGACTCCTAAGAACAGAGGTGGCTAACTTCATGACACCCATGCAAATGGCGAATAGTTGCATGACCGCCAAATCGTACACCACTGCACTGTACGAACACGTAGACAAATGCATGGATCTCGCCATGCCCAGTAGAACCAAGATTCTCTCCTCCTAAAAAGGAAGCCAATCTGGTGGTCCCCTGCCATAAGCAAACTCTACAACAGAAGGAGGAAACTGATGCGGAATAAGGTGAAGTCCCAAGACTGGAAAAACTCCCTTATCAGCCTCAACAAAAATCCTCTTAAGCTAGCTGTGAAAACAGAATTGCAGCAGATAGTAAAGACAACCACAAGTTCTTCTATAGTTATGTAAAGAACCTTGAAGGCAATTCCCAGATTTGCTCTGAGCTACTGCATAATGGTACCTCCTATACTGAGCCAACAGATATTGCCAATATACTGGCTGACAGATTCAGTGCCAACTTTTCCCCTCTCTCCCCCACCAAAGGGCAAATCACAATACCAGTAGATTTCCAGTCACCCAGTATTACTGCTGCACAGGTTAAAACAGCACTGTCCAAGGCCAAGAATACAACTTCTATGGGACCTGACAATATCCCAGGCAGTATTCTACATGAACTACAGAGTGAACTGGCACCTCACCTGTGTGCCCTGTTCAATCACAGCTTTACCTCAGGCTTTGTCTCTCCTGAATGGCACACTGCTATAGTCATCCCTCTCCACAAAGGAGGATTGGCTACAGATCCTGGGAACTATTGCTCCATTAGCCAGACAAGTCTGATATGCAAAGCTATGGAACGCATCATCATGGACCTAATAAACAAGGATATAGGGAATCTCCAAACTATGGATCCCACATAGTTTGGTTTTGTGAAGGCTAGATCATGCCTGCTGAACTTGGTCAACTTCTTTGAGTCAGTCACCACAGCTGTGGATGAAGGCAAGGTGGTTCATACAGCCTACCTTGATCTGGCCAAGGCCTTTGATACCATTCCCCACTCAGAAATCACAGAAAAAACTCAGTAAGCTAGGCATCAACCTCTATATCACTAGGTGGGTTGCAAATTGGCTCACAGATATAACCCACAGTGTGAAAGTAGCTGAATCCAAGTCAGACTGCTGATCAGTCACGACTGAAGTCCCACAGGGATTGGTCCAGGGTCCTCTCCTGTTTGGTATCTACTTCTCAGAAGTCCAGTCCAACATGAAGAGTCTCTGGCTAACAAAGTTCGCAGACGATTGCAAGTTGGGAGCCATTATTAACTCCCCAAGTGATGTTGACATCCTACAGAAAGGCCTCACTGAGACCAATGACTGGTGTCAGAACCCATTTCCCATGAACTACCACATCGATGGTAGTCCACTGAACACAGAAGGCATTATAAGATATCTGGGAACACAGGTTGACAGCAACCTCTCTTTTGACCTCCCCACTGCCACTGTGGTCAGAAAGTCCTTATATGTGGCACATCTCATTACTAAGGGTTTTGCATCCATGAAGAAAGAGGTCATTGTCTCCCTCTACTCTTCCCTCATTAGGCCAATCATCGAGTACAATGCCTCATTTGGCATGTACCTCACTTCTGCAACAACTGGAGATGCTGCAAAAGTACCTCAGAAAGAGTATCCTAGGCCTTAAACACTTCTCCTATATGTACAGACTCAAAAGAATTCCAACTATTCTCTGTCTCATATTGCCTACTTAGAGGCTATCTCTGCTTGACTTATAAAGCCATGTCTGACCCAGCTCTGTTAGAAATGCTCCATCTAAAGAAATCCCAATCCCTCCTCACCACACACTCCAGAGACCTCATCCTCATTACCACAATCAACAGAACATGCTGGAGGGACAGGTTCCTCACCCAGAGACTGCCCATGCTATGGAATAGACTTCCGTACATGTCAAACAGGGCACTTCACTGGCCCTCTTCAAGAGAAATCTTGATGAATGGATGGGAAATAGAAAATTCACCCTGGGATCTGTCTAGTGGCTCTACTTGACAGAGGCACTGGAAACCAAGGTCAGGTGGCACAATGCCAGGGTAATTCTATGAGCTAGGCTTGTAAAGGCTCCAGGGCCATTAGCCTAGTACACACCTATGAACCTATAATCCTCAGCAATTATGCGAGGGTAAAGCAAAATTTGCCTACAGTTGGCATGGCTTGATCACAGGGGCAAAGACTGATTAAACAAAGCCATCCATGGGTAAATCCTATATTACCCACACCCAGTTGTGGATTATTGGTATTATACAATGGTACTGTCTAAGAAAAAAATTGCACCTTTTCTAAATGTTGTCACTGTATAAATGGATTTTTGTGTCTTTCTACCATCATTTGTTAGTCTTGGACATCTAAGATATGCACTGCATATGTGCTAAGCCTATATATGGGAATGCCTGGACAGCACATTGAAGAGCTTTGTTGTTATTGCGGAGCATCTTTACTAAGGTTAGATTTAAGAGGATTCTGAAATGCTTTTTCAGAAACTAGTTTCAGTGGCTTTTCTAAAGTAGAAGACAATTCTGTGATCGTTATTTAAGGCACCCTCTACGCAGAGTCTGCATGCTTGTGTACCTGCTTGTTGCGGCACTACCACTATTGAGAGCTGCGATTATTTTTTTCATACAAAATATAAAACTCTAAAGAGTAACTTTATAGACTTAGAGGAGTCTAATATGCTTTACTAGAAAGTAAAAAAATGTGGATTTTTTTAAAGTGAAAGGAGTTGGTAAGTGCATTACTGTTTAAATGAGGACACTTGCAAATAATGAAACTCTTCTTTTATTTTTAATATCTGTGTCATATATACTGCTCTCTGGAGATTTGAAGACATCCATAGATAGTAGTTATATTTGTTTTTAATATATATTGCTAGATGGACTTCTTGTTGAAAATGATGGATTTACAAAGAAAACTCGGATGGTTGTGTCCAGTCAGTTTGCATGCTTTTGAAAAGTAAATATCTTGCATGATTGTTAATAACTCTTGTCTTAATGTCCAGCTTAAAGCTGACAATCTAGTGAGTTATCAAGTAATTAATGTGATAATTATTAGGTAATTATACAAATGCACTTACATACAGTGCGCAACACAGTTATTTAACCCGACCTGTGCCTTTACCTGTACTGCACTGTGACTTCCATGCACACCTGCTAGAGTGGGAATACTCGGACTTCTATGTATCCTATATCACTGTTGCATACTCATGTTTACTTTATAACTGAATCTGAGAGAGAATACAATTTCAGCTGATTTCTGTGTAATTCATTAACTAGGCAGCATTTAAATGCAGAAAGTCATATTCCAAGCAGTACTTGTCCTTTCTGAGAACTTAGATTGTGTTAAATGGGTAGGGAGCTGTTATGGTTAGGGCATCTCTTGATTATGCCATCTGTGTCTTCCAGCTAAGATGAACACTTCCTTATGATATTAAAGCATTCTTCTTATTGTTATTATTAGTGATAGCACAGGTGAAAACACAATGAAAGCCTAAACAATAAGGCTGTGTGGTAGTATGTACGTGTGTCTGTCTGTAGGGATGTAAGATAACTGTGTTTTAAGGCTGAACTTCTTATCACTTGGCTTTAGCAGCCCCTGAAAAATACATAACAGGAGCTGCAGAAAAAAGGCAACCTTATGGTACCCTAAGTGTTGTTGCATTTAATTGGGTAGAAAATCATTTGCTAGTTGGAACACCAAGGTCTACTGCAGGGAAGATTCTTTTATCTTCCTAATTAGCTCTCTCGCTCTTTTTTTTTCTCACTCTCTCACCTCCCCCTTCTTAGTTTCCTTATAAAGACATTCCCATGAAGTGCTGGTAATCATCTATCTCACTGTTTTTTTTTTTTCTCAGTTCTGTTCACTCTAACTTACTAATCAACTCTGTCTCTGGTCATGTTGCTGTGTACTCCATAAAATATATCCCAGTCAGTTTCTAATGATTTATTACCGCTTTTACTTTTTATAACAGTTGTTTTTATATGG
The DNA here is from genome assembly GCF_019279795.1 of Protopterus annectens. Taxonomy (NCBI): domain Eukaryota; kingdom Metazoa; phylum Chordata; order Ceratodontiformes; family Protopteridae; genus Protopterus; species Protopterus annectens. The sequence goes on along the minus strand of NC_056741.1, from coordinate 345,147,585 downwards.
ATGGCAGTTCTGCTATGCATGGTTTGAGGTCAGATGTCTCTCCAGCTTCACTGAATAAATGAGTGAACCAGGACAAAATATCTTCGAAATGTATACTATCTGCTTGAGAGAACAAAATCACAAGCATTCAGTAAGGAATGAGCTCTCCAGCCTCTCCCTTATAGCAATTGCCTCCTAATTAGACACCTGTTCCCTCCCATTCCCCAGATAAAATCTTACAGTTCATACTTCCATGCACCATTTGGAAGTTTCTGCGTTAGCTCATTCCATTCAACTGTTAATCTCATTTCCACCTTTACTTTTACTAATAGATTTGTCTGACCCCTAAAGTTCATGTTCTTGCTGTGACTGATAATACAACCTAGTGGCTGGCTGATTACTATTTTTAATGTACCTTCTATATCATCCAAAATCTATCCCATATACACTGCATATAGAGATCTTTCAAACTGGCATCTGCATTATCTTGCTGGTTTGGATTCATTTATTTTGCCCATGTTTGGACAGTTTCCAAAAGAAACATATTTTTTGCTTAGGAATGATTGCTAGACCTTGTTCTCAGTGTGAGTACAAGCTAAAGATCTCTGCCATACAGAATGACATCCTTTCCTCTGGTGGCTATATCCCTGCTCTATGTCTAACAGACAGACTGACTACTGTTATTGTCCAATTGTGCACTGGTCACTTCAAGCCATTCACCATTAACGTATTCCAACTCTGCATTTTACACATTTGCTTTTTATTTTTTCCTTTCATGTAATGAGTAGATCCTGTTGTGCAGAAGAGAATTTTTCTGTGTCAAGCAAGCCGAGATACATTCTTAAATTATTCCTCTGAGTCACTCAATTTGTGAGGATAGAGTATACGAATAACATGTAAGCCTGCTGGATGGTGCAATTTTGCACATCACTACTACCATCTCTAAGTTATACTGAAATTTTAAGTATTTCTGCATATTTTGCTAATCAGATTCCTCCTCACCCCAAATGCATTATACTGCACATTTTGGTAATAAATCTCTGGCCAATGACTACTATGCAGTCCCGTTTCTTGCTTCCACAAAGGCATTGTCTCTCTTGTGTAATAAAACATTGTATCATTCATGGATGATGCATTTCTAGGTTTTTACTACAAACGAATTGACCAAGAAATACTTCACAAAAACAAGAAATCTTTGACCCATTACCTATGAGTGCCGTGAGTGCTTCATAATTGTCCACTAGCCAACTGAGGTCTCTCAGATTTCCTATTCAGGACAGGGGCAAGGAACTTACAAAGAATACGGACACAGTATTATCAACAGAGTTAGTTGTCCTGTAAAATAAATAAATAAATAAATTCATATCCCTGTCAACATGGCGCAGGCATGGAGCCACAGCACTGGTCAACATAAAGACCATTTAAATTGTCAGTTGTTAAACTTTACTCACCTATGCAAGAATTTATTTCATTTTTAACTATGTAAGTGGAGTGGTCAGAGACCATTTCAACAACGGTGCAGAATATAAACTAGCAAATAAATGCTTTATCAAAATACACAGACATTAACTGTACAGTATTCAAATGACAGAAGACAGAATAGTTAGAAACAAAAAATGTTTTAATAGGTAACAAAGAAAAATGGAAAACGTACAAACCCAACAGTTTAAAAAGGGTGCTAAAAGGCATATAACTTTACAAAGCCAGTGTGAGTAGATGTTTCCTTAAAGATACAACATCCAAAGTACATCATTAAAATATTAAAACACATGTGGCATAACACAGACAAAAAGCCTAATATATAAATGAAATTCATTAGAGCTTTTGAGCTAGTAAAAACATTTCATGTTTATAGTTTCATTAAGTCCATGATTGTGGTCAGGTCTCAACATACCTCTCAACTGTACAGATTTTTGCAGAATGTCCAGATTTTTGCCTTATATTTTTGGTCCATTTTTCATAAAATTGTGGCTTTCTGGCAAACTGGTGGCAAATCATTAAAGACTGAAGCTACAAAATAATGACAGGCATTGGAGTCTTAGACTTCATACCCTTCAGAAAATGCATACTAATGGAAAACCTGTTATTCTATCAACTTTCTAATGTTGTAAGAGCAATATTTCAAAATTGTCCCAATTTGTACCACTTTTTTATGGCTTTGTCCAGATTTTTTAGTCTGAGGTTGAGAGGTATGGCTCTCAACCTAACCTGCCATGAAGATTCAAAGCATTGTAAAGGCATGTTAAAATCCCTAGAAAAGTCTTCAAAGCTAACTGAATCAAGCACAAAGAAAGAACATTTTCTAAAAACTGGGCAAATTAAAGAGTGTTTTGCTATAGCATTGTTTGGGTCTTTGTTTCTAATTGCTAACATATGTTCATAAATTCTCTTAGACAGTCTTCTAACAGTCTTCCTTATGTAGAAACTAGGACAAGGTTCACATGTAGCCAGGTATACTACACATTTAGAATTGCAGTCATATCTGGTCTTAGCCCCAAATGTCCATGCTAAGGGATTAATGTGTACATAAGAAGAATTGCAAATGTACTGACATTGCTTACATTGGCTGCAACTATAAATCCCCAGTGCCTAAAACTCAAAAAACGAAAAGATGTGTGCTGTTTAGGAGAAATTGTTTAGACCTCTTATAGGTTAACAAAGGTTGATCACCTAAACTTTTTGCTAATTCTGAATTGCCCAAAATAATCTTCCAGTTGTCAGTTATGATGTTTTTAATCATTGACATAACTGAAAATGGGATGGAAAAGGCTCCCCTGTAACAGGTAACATTAGTTTGTGAAACAGGGGGTGTGTCACTTGTTCAATGAAGATTCAAAAAAGTCCTTATGCAAGACAGGTCTAGCCCTCCAGCTTCTAAGCAGTATAACTTCTCATTCTATGTTAGCTAATCACGTCCTTTGGCTGAAAACAATGGGATGGTGGGATGTGTTTTTGCCAACTTAGTGATGGGATGGTGGGAGCAGAATTTCCTTAAGAACCACCGCAACATCATTTTTTTATAGAAGGTACATTGATTATCTTTTTTGCTGTAGAAGGGTTTCCCATTGGAGTTTGAACAAGAACAATACTTTTCTTAAGTTTACCATGAGTGATTACAGAAGTAAAATCAACTTTTTTGGATATCTCTTTGTCCTTTGATAATTCAAATAAAACATTTTGCAGCAAAATCTACAGGAAAGGCACATTTGTTAATCAGTATTTACACAAAGACAATCAACACCTTTACCAAATGACAAGGGGTGTTATCAAAGGACAGTTCATTAGACTGAGTCGACTCACAAATGCTGAACATACATTTGAGCACAACGCATCTCAATTAAAGAGTTTCTTCATTCATCCAGTTTATGGACATATCATTGCTGGAGCCTTCCTGTGTCATGACAGAGTGCTCTTCAAACTATCTGGAGATATATAGAGCTAAGTATATTTTTCTGGCACTTCAGAGTTGTGCACCGTTATTTTTGCTTCACTGTATAGTTTTTCAAATCCCTGCTGAAATATTTTCTGGCACTTCAGAGTTGTGCACTGTTATTTTTGCTTCACTGTATAGTTTTTCAGATCTCTGCTGAAGGTGTCCCCCCCCTATTTCTCTGTGTCTTAAGTTGGTATAACTGGTTTTACATCCTGTGTGTTATCGGACTATCTCAAGGATTACTTGCATAAAATTAGACCCTCTTAGTAACAGCCTGCATATCATTGCTGGAACCTTCCTGTGTCCTGACAGAGAGCTCTTCAAACTATCTGGAGACAGAGCTAAGTATATTTTTCTGGCACTTCAGAGTTGTGCACTGTTATTTTTGCTTCACTGTATAGTTTTTCAAATCCCTGCTGAAGGTGTTGGTTTTCTCCTACCCACCCTCCTTATTCCTGTCTTGTTTAAATTTGGAGGCTTTTGCAGTTGTCCGCCCCCACTGCAGATTTGATCTGGGACACTCCCCCCAGTCCCATCTCTTTACCTCATTCTACCTAATAGACTCCTTCTGCACTTTTTTTAGTCATTTTTAATTTAATTGCATTTTTTTAAACTGTTTGGTCTAACATTGCTACATACTGAAGTGTGCTAGCTTGCACTGCATTTATATTGTTTTTACTGCTGTTTTAGCTACTTTTCTATATATATATATATATATATATATGTATATATATATATATATATATATATATATATATATATATATATATATATATATATAAAAAAAAGTCTAAGCCTGTTTCCTACCTTTCCTGTAACTAGTGTAGTCCAGATTCAGATTTGTTGTATCCAACACTGTATGTAAGCTTCTGAGCCCACCCAAGCTTTCTGTGTTGGAGGGGAAGCCTTATAGCTTATCAGTGGAAGTGGTAAGCACTAGGTAACCTGTCTACCACATAAGGAGTGGTTCTGGCCCAGAAATTGCAGTTATTGGCCGTTTGGGCAGTTTTTCCATCTCTCTCAAATTTCTGATTTAAAAGCCCGCATTTGCACTTGTTTCCCCCTTTTCATGCAACTAGTTTAGTCCAGATACAGATTCTTAGTTTTAGCACTTGAATTTGCTTATTCATGATCAGCACTTCTTCAGAACTTATTGTAAACACTAAATAACCTATTAATTACTTCAGCACTCAACCTTCCTCATTACCTAGAGGAAAACAGTTTTGGTACTTTCTTTCCTCACTTGCTTAGAGAAAAACAGCTCTTATACTCACTTTCCTCACTTATCTAGAGGAAAATAGTTGTTTATTCAGGCATGTCCAAGGGTCAGCTTCCAGTGTTCTCTCCTATCTATCTGATGAATCTGGGCATCTTAGGGCAATGTAGAAATTGCCTCATGTACACAGATAACCCTCTCCTCCTAACACCCAACACTACAACCTGTTAGAAATGCACGTATCTAGCCAAAATGGAGGTAAACCGCTCTCCAACCAAGACTGTACTAGAGAAGGTAAACACTTGCACCAACCACACTCATCACATAGTCTCACTAAATCTACACCACCAAAATCCATACATAGAAACACAAAAACATTTGTGGAGGCTCTAAGTAATAATCTGCTCAAGCAACAGAGACCTCTAAAGCAGAAATGTAAGCAACCTCCACCTCCCCAACACAACCCAAATGATACATAGCCCGCAGACCCAGTGTGCCACTCAACCGCAGTCAATAAGGCAAAACAACATACCCAACACACTAATCATAGGTGACTCTATAGTCAGGCACACTGATGCCCCCCTCACCAGGCTAAACAAAGAGAAGGTTCCTGTCAGCTGCCAGGATTCGCCACATAACCCATGCACTCGGGTAACTCCACAACAAGTACAAATATGACTGTCATTGTCCATGTTGGTGTGAACGACCTGAGACATACCTCCCTGGACTATATAAAAAGAGACATGGAAGAGCTCTCCGATCTTGTAGCCCAGGCAGGTATGACCCTAGCCCTGAGTAGCATTCTGCCATCACCCAGAATGATGCCGCAGTACAAGGACAAAATGATTGACTTCAACAATTGGCTAGGTTTCATGTGTCATTCTAAAGGTATCCAGTATCTGTCTGCCTGGGATGACATGGTCGACAGACCATGATGCTTTGCTAGAGATGGCCTGCACTTGTCACCCCTGGGATTCCAGATACTGGCTAAGGTTCTTGCTGCCCCTATGGTGCCTTTTTTTAGGCAAGATTCAAATGACAAATTCACCACCATAACAGGAACAGGCAAGCAAAAACTGAGGGTGATGCTACTCAATGCTAGATGTCTAAATCTCAAAATGCACTCACTCGAGGCACTCCTTAAAATGGAGAACATAGATATTCATGCAGTGACTGAGACTTGGTTCAAGGCTCCAGAGAGCACCTCTGCACTACCAGGCTATAACTCATACCACACTTTTCAGCCATGTAACCTGGACCGGAACACCAAAGGTGGAGGTGTGTCCATATTCATTAAGGATATCCACACCTCCAGGCTAGTTGCTCAACATAATGCAGCCGAGGTTATCCAAGTGCAACTAACTCTGGGCAAAACTGCAATCCAAATTGTTGCTTGCTACAGATCCCCCACCATGCCCCAGGATTCCCAGTCCTCTTTTCTTGATGTACTGGAAAATATTAGGGTTCAACCAAACACACTAATAATGGGTGATTTCAACTACCCCACCATTAACTGGGAAAACTACTCCTGTACCAACTCCTTCACTCAACGCTTTCTGGAATTCATAAACTCCAATGCCCTGGATCAACTTATCCACACCTCCACCAGGGGCAACAATATCCTAGATCTAGTCATTACCAACAGAGTGACCGGTGTTCCACACCTGAAGTCAATGCCTCATTGGTCCGATCTGACCATAAGCTAATTACCCTAGCTATCCACATCCTGCCCCCACCCCCCATTAAGGAAACCATGGTAAAAAACTTCTCCAAAGACAACTTCATGCTTCTTAAGACAGAAGTGATGAACTTCACGACACCCATGCAGATGGACAATACAGTTACAACTACTGAATCCTACACAATTGCACTTTATAAGCACTTACACGAGTGCATGGATCGTGCTATCCCAAACAGAACCAAGATGCTATCCTCCCAAAAAAGGAAGCCAATCTGGTGGTCCCCTGCCATAAACAAACTGTACAACAGAAGGAAGAAACTGTTGCAAAAGAGAGTAAAATCCCATGAGTGGAGGAGCTCCCTGGTCAGCCTCAGTAAGAAGCTGTGATCCCTAATAAAATCCTCCAAAGCTAGTTACTAAAACAAAATTGCCACTGATTCTAAAGGTAACCACAAAGCATTCTATAGCTATCTCAAGAATCTCAATGGCAACACTCAGATCTGCTCTGAGTTACAGCACAATGGCACTAAATATACAGACCCAACTGATATTGCCACCCTCTCACCCCCTAAAGAGCCCATCTCTATACCAGAAGAATGTAAAGTTCCTGTAATCATGGCTGCACTTGTAAAAAACACACTCTCCAAAGCCAAGAACACAGCATCCATGGGACCAGACAACATCCCAGGCTGCATTCTACATGAACTACAGAACAAACTGGCACCCCACCTAAGTACCATGTTCAATCATAGCCTCACCTCAGGCTTTGTGCCTGCTGAATGGTGCACGGCGATGGTTATCCCACTGCACAAGGGGGGAGCCACCACAGACCCTGGGAACTACCGCCCCATTAGCCTGACGAGCCTGGTCTGAAAGGCCATGGAATGTATCATCATGGAACTTATCAACAAAGACATTGGTAATCTCCAAACTCTGGACCCCACCCAGTCCGGGTTTGTAAAAGGCAGATCATGTCTCCTAAACCTGATGCAGTCACCAAAGTCGTATACGAGGTTAAGGTGATTCATACAGCCTATCTAGATCTTGCCAAGGCTTTCAACACCATCCCTCACTCTGGAATTACAGATAAACTCACTAAACTAGGTATAAATCCCTATGTCACAAGATGGGTTGCCAACTGGCTCACTGACAGAACCCACACTGTGAAAGTAGCCAACTCCAAATCCAAGTCCTGTAATATTTATTCTTTGTATGGATTTGGCTGTGATGTTAAATTATACAAAATAATTTTGGAAAGTATCTCAGAGGGATGAAGACATTCTTTCCCCTTTATTTTTATCTGGTGCTGAAGATCCATTAGCCTTGGTAGGAGATATACAGGATTTCATTCACATCTGGAATAATAGCAGAGTTATTATGTGCACAAGACATGGATGTCAAGAAATTCACCTTGAGAGTAAACTTCTTGGCATCCATGTTGGAAACACATAGCAAGCTGATTAGAAAGACCCGATTTATAATTCATTGCAGTGCCTAGAGTTTTAGCTATCCACATGCAAAATAAAAGTCAGAGAAAGAAAATTGTAGAAGCACTAATTTTTTGCCTAGTGTCTTTTGTCTAGTTAAGCTTCACTCTCAAGGTGAATTTCCTGGCATCCATACCTTGAACACATTAAAATGTGATTACAGTCAGAGACCTGATTGTGACCCTCTGTGTTATGGCATTTAGGGCTACTGGCCAGCAGTACTACATTAGAGATTACAGGGTTATCTTTAGGATTCCTATACTCCTTGACTCACTGCTGTACTGATACTGCACTGAACATGTTTGTTTTATAGTTACTGCACTTAAAACTACTCATTTAGATTATCTATAGCTATTACAGTTAACTACACCCAGATCCATTGGATTAGACTATCCATTGCTCATTGTTTTTACTAGTTAGGTAGAGACCACATTAGCCTACTGGGTAAACCTATTTGCCTTAAATATGCCAGTTGTTACTGATTACCTTATTCATCCTCCATATATCCGCCACTTTTACATTTCATTTTTGTAGCATTTGTGTATTCTACAGTAGTCAAGGCTCATATTATTTTATCCTTTAGACATATCTCGTATTGCTCATGTTATCATTCTTTTCTAGTTCAGTCAATTATGCCCCTACGCCTTACACCAACAGTAAGTTTTTAACCTATCCTGTTTTGTGGTACCCCTTAATCTGCACTGGCCAACATGTTACTTGTCACTTTTTGCTCTTTCTATTGCCAGATACCACTTGGTGTTTTGAGGTAGTGTAGTAACTGCCTCATGCTTACCAAAAACTCTTTACTGTTACCTCAAAAAGATTTCATATATGAGAGGTGTAAGTAGTTACTTAACGTGGAAGCTACCTTCTCATTTCAGAACACATTTGATGAGCACAGCACAAACACACACAAAGCAAAGAGCACTTCCACTAAACCAGCTTATGCTGAGTTTTTTAATAGAATACTGCCTAAGCCTACCAGGTTAAAGACTAAGAAACCCAGAAGTGTTGTCATGTTTTACTAATACATGACTGTATTGTCAAACACAATGGCATAACCTTCACCAAACAGGATAAGAATAAAGTTACTGCTGCCTTTTTGGAGCCAAGAGCCAGGAGATAACAAGAGCTTTTAAATCACCCCATGCTAACAAATATAATTATAACCTGACAGCAGTCCATGTGGGTGTGAATAACCACAGGCTATGTAACTAGAGGAACATGCAAATGGATATGATTGCACTTGCTATGCATGTCTCTGAAGCAGGAAAGACACTGTCTTGAGAGATATTTTGCCTCCATCCAGAATGATGCGAAGATTCTAAAACAAGATAATTTATTTTAATAATTGGCTATCTAGCTAGTGTCATTCCAGAGGGGATCTATTATAAATCAGCTAGGGATGAGATGGTTGACATCCTTCTTTGCCAGTGATGGCTTGTACCTCTCTTATCATGGCTTTTGCATTTAGAGTAAAGCCTCTACTGCCCTTTTAGTACTTTTTTTAGACAGAGTCCATCTGATGGACATTCCAATGCAGTAAATTCTAAGCTGGAACACATTAATATGGCTCTACTCAGTGCCAGGAATCTTAACAAAAAAAAAAAATCTTAACTTGAGGTTCTTCTGCAATTTTTTCACATTCATATAAATATACGTAAAGAGACATGGTTTCAGAGCAGTGAAAGCACTGTATTCCTGGGTATAGTGTCTATTCCATCTTTAGACCTGCTGATAATAGTGGGGAAATAACAGGATGTGTGAAGGATATCAGCACCTCGTGACAGAATCCTAGGGACACTACAGTTGAAATCCTAGATGTCAAAAGCACAATAAACAAGACTTATTACAATTTATAGCTAGTTACAGAACACCCTCAATGCCCCTTCTGAACAGGATAGCAAAATTGACAAATTAGGTAAAATCTCTATTAAACCTAATAACTTTCTATGGGGGACTTCAACTTGCATCCATTAACTGACTGACCTACATTGCCAGTTGTCAGTATGCCTAAACTTTCTTGACATCATAAATTCTAACTCTTTTACAGATAGTTAGCCACCATACTAGGGGCCCACATACCCTTGATCTAGTCCTTCCAGATATGGCAACGTCTTGTGTATTTCCATATGCATGACCCTGCATTGTTAAATCTTACCATAAATTATTGGTCATCACCTTTAAAGCTGGTGGTATTTCCCCCTATAAATACCTGTGTGTTTAGGGAAGTCTCAAAAGGAAACCATCTTCAATTACTTGTTGACCTAAACAAATTCTGCTGTAATTCTCCTCCAAAGGATCCTATTGCTACAGCTTTTGTCTGTGCCTCTGACTTGTACTCCCACTTCAATAGCTATATTGATAAGGCAGTCTGTGCTCACACCAAATATGAGAAAGACACCCCTATAGTAGAATACTGGTATAAGTTATATAGAACGAGAAATACATTTCACGATGCTTACAATAGGTTTCATTCTACCTACCTTAAGCAAACTAGTAAAGAGCTTAAGTGATCCACTGGAATCTGAAAGCTAAGTATGAAGTTAAAATAACCACTAAAATGAAAAGTAACTACAAGTCCTTAACTATGCCAGACAATTAAGAACTAATACCCAGCAATGTTCAGAGCTTCTTCAGAATAATGCTACCCCCTCTGATCCATATACTAACTGACAATTTTAGTACAAGGTTTCCTCCACCTAAAGTTATAGCTATTCCACAGGTTCCACAGTCCCAATGATTCACTTTAAATCCTATAGAACTAGTTCTCTCAAGTCTCAACCCTCTTAAAAAGTAAGAGCACCTCATCCATGGATCCTGAATCTCAGTGCTGAATATGGTGTATCTGAACTCCCAGTTAACCTCTTAAATCTAGGTATCTCCACTGGTTCCATTCCTGAAGCTTGGAAAACAGACATTGTGATGCCATTGCACAAGGATGGCCCAACCATGAACCCTAGCAACTATAGTCTCATTAGCCTCATTTATGTTAATATTTTGAAGTGTATTACCTCAGACCACTTTAATCTGGATGTTGAATTTTCTTAATGTTAGATCCTCACTAATATGGCCTTGTAAAATGAATGATCTGCCACTCCTCATTAATTTCTTTGAAAAGGTAACCAAAGAGTGGATAGTGGTTTTGCAGTATGTATATCCTTTCTTGAACTGGCCAAAGGATTTGCCACTACTCCCCATTCAGGCATTATGGGCAGACTTATAAATCTGTATAGAAATCCTTATGTTGAGCAGTGGATAGCTAGCTTGTTGACTGGCAAAACTCATGTGGTTAGAGTTGAAGGTACCATTTCCGATATCTAAACAATTTCTAGTAGTGTACCACAGGCCCTATTTGGCATCCATTTCATAGTCCTTCAAGCCAAAACTCCTGGTCTATGCTTACCTACGTTTCCAGATCAATGTAAACTGGGTGTTGTAATTTTGATTTTCCACTGACTCCTAACTGTTCCATTATGGGTTAGACCATGTTAAAAACTAGTGTGAGGAGAATGTAATCAAATTAAATGTAAAAAAATGTAGCATAGCTCATTTTGGTAAACAAAATATTTTCATATACCATATAGGTGACATGCCTCTCCAGTCAGACACAGTCATAAGGAACATAGCACTACTGCCCACAGCAGTATAGAACACACACACAAATGTATTATTATTCTCCAGTGTTACACAAAAAAAAAATCAAAACATGCAAGTATATCAAATGAGCAAAACAAATTGCCTCACTTATAGCTGTACTTACGTTATCCTTGTACATCAAAACTTCTTATTCTATTACATCTCAAAAACAGATTGCTCAGTGGTTTCTTCTTCTTTCCTAATGTCTTGCCAAAATATCCCTTCCTCATTATAAATATCTCGACCGAGCTGCCTTGAAAATAGTGCAACCCCCTGGTCAATATAAAGGAATACATACACATATAATATTAATACCTCAAGTCTTACAGTAAGCCATCATATGGAAAAACTATTAATAAAATGACCAGTTTCTTGCAGAATAGCCTGCTTGCAAAAGGATAATTAAATAATGTTGTAGAAAATGTTGGGAACACTATATGCACAGTGCACTGTGTGAAAAAGTAGAAATGTGGTATATAACGTAAGTCCTTAACTTCCATTAATGTAGCAGTATTAGTTATGTTCATAATATGAATTAGGGCATCTGAAGGAAAATTCCAAGACAGAAGGAAAGGAATCTACTATGATGCTATTTATTAACTATTCTCTGAAAAATGTTTCAGTTACTGTCATTGACTTTTGTACACTATAGAGGTTTATTTCTCTCTTGCTGACATTGTCTTTCTTGCACTGTTATGCTTCTGTTTATAAATGTATGAGACAGAAGTCACACATTTTAAATTTTATAAAGAATTACACATTTCATATTAAACCCAGCACAAATCTTAGCAAAATCATCTTGTGGTTAACAATATTAACTTTACAAAGACATTGCAGAACATTGTGGATTCTCTCTCTCTCTCTCCATTAGTTGGTGCTAAACTCTAGGCTATGCTAATAATTTAACATTATGGGTCTGTCTTGAAATGACATTTCATTTGTATCCAAGGTGTCAGCTGTGAATTGTCATTAATTATATTATTTCATCAACATGCATTTCGAGTTATAAAAAAATACCTTCCTTGACATCCAATTCCTTTGCAGAACAAAAAGTACCTCAAGTACTTAGTTAAAGGAATCAAACCTCCATCATCAGTTAAAGAAAACATGTTGACGTGATAGTTTCACATGCACCCCCAACTCTGGAACAAACTTCAATTACATGTCAGGCATTGCAGCGCATTTGCAGCCTTCAAGTTAACCTACATAATTGGATGAGCATCATCAAATTCTCCCCGGTCAATCTGTCTTGCCCTCCTTGGGACGGGGGAGAACTTTTGAATATATGCTTTTGGCTAGGTACTTACCTATGAACCTATGGTTGAAGTATATTTAGTTTATGAACAGGGATGATGATTTTCCATTTTTTGATCGAAAATAGAATAATATTTGGAAATTTGTGTTGTCTTTTGAATGGAAAACCACGTTTTCATTAAATTTGGCATTGTGTGTCAGAAAACTCATTCATAATGACTTGTTTTTCTTCTTATATTCACTGCTTGTATAACTGTCAGTTTCCTTTACTGAATGTACTCTATTTAAAAACTTTTAATTTTGTATATGTATGGCTACATCAAAAATTACAATGTAAACACAGCAATCCATAACAGATAATTATACTCCACAACCATGGGTATAATTCCCCCAATTGAAGCTCATGAAAATGGAATTTTATTTTTTTTACAATATCCATGCCAATGAAGATATTTTAAAAATAAGACTTTTGTTTCATTACTTATCTCTGTCAGAATGAAACATTTCACTAGAGCCTTTACAAGCTGGAAAAACAAGCCACCAGATATTAAACCCATAAAGACAAATGACTATGTTACTCTGGCATCACATTATATGCAATGTCTTTCCACATGAAATGATTTAACCCTAAGAAACTTTAATTGGCTTGACAATAATATACTTAAATTAACTATATATTCTCACACAGTTTGATCAAGGAATTGCTTGCAATAAAAGTAGTTTATCGCTATTTTAAAATTAAAGTTAAAAGCAGTTCTGTGCTGAATACTCATGTTATTTCCTGGCTGCTTAACAGTGGTTTATAAAAAGTTATTTATTCTGAGCCATCTGTCACTATGTTTAATAGCATGTCTAAAGGGAAGCATTATTTCACACTGACTGGCATAATCTGACAACCCATCAGACGGTCTTTCAAGCAGAGGATTGTGCTTTTTTCTTATTTATAAGTAGTTCAGAGAGTTAGAGATGATGGAGGATATGTTATAGTAATATGGCTTTGTAGTCATTTTTAGAGCAATATACTTTCAAAGAGATGAACCAAAATGGGGACAAACAGATCTTTTTTTTTTTTCTGACAGTGTTCAGATACAGTTCTAAAAATGGCTACCATGCATTATTAATGAAGAATAGACTACACTGTTACTTTCTGTATCTATGGCATGCTTCCAAGTATAGACAAGCTTGATAACACATCAGAATGACTTCTAAGCAGCCTGTCAGTAAATATGCCCCCTTTATACCATTAAGTGGTGCCTGCATTATTTACTTCTGAAATGTCTTATTACTTTATCTTGATGAACATGTAGTGACTATGAAAAGTATCTTGGTTTCTAGAAAAAAAATTGAATAAATGATCTGCCTCAGACTTGTAATGGAAGAAATCTTTTTGCTTGGCAGCTGCAGCCTACACAAAGAAAAAGAAAAATCAGAGCATATTAATATGAATCCGTTAGGTTTACTCTGTAGTTATATATATAATTGTAAACATTTTGCTGATAACAGTCTTTTTTGGGGGGTTCAGAACCAGTCACCATTATGTTTTCCCTTTCCTGGCTGTGTTTTTTCATCAAGTGAATAGAAGTAATATGCTTGAATGTCTTTTTCATATGATTTTCTTACTTTCGTAACTTTGTTTAAGCTCTCCTTAGTAATTCTTGCCTATACAGCCCATATGCTAAAAATTTCACTGTGCATGCTTAGCAAATCATGCTGGTCTGGACATATTACCTTTCTGACTTAACCTTTGAGATATATATGTACCATGACTTCAGAAATTCGTCTTTGAAAACACCGATGAAAATTCTCATCACGGAAGTACAAGAAAGTCTCTTTTTACAATGGCTATGCTCTTACAGGATACGTACGACTTCTAATCTCTTGATGACAGTACTTTTATGACAAGGTGCATTTGTATTTTGCATGGGGGTCTTCATTTCTGCTGCTCCTCTGACATGAGAGGCTGCCCACCTTGTGTGCTTACTATGTATATAGAACACACTTGAGGTACTACTGCGGCTTCAGATTTATCATATACTTGCCACATTTGTACTTGCAGTTCCCTTATTCACAGGACCTCAGTTACAGTCTTTAGAATTTCAATAGGCATCACGACCGGTTTACATGGATGTAGATATCCAATACCAAATCACCAAAAAGGCACCTAAGAGGTCTAGTGTTGTAAAAACTCATACACAACTCCACCATGGAATAGGCAGTATTTTTTATTTATTCAGTAATTAATGCTTAACAGTTTCACCGCATTTCCGTCCCTACAGAGCAGGACTTTATCAGATAACAAACCACTTCTTTGAAGGCACCGTCTCCTCCATTGTGGTTTGGTTCTTTGTATGGATGTAGATATGTTTGAAACACTTAATTAGTATATCAATTATGCGTTCATGGCACAGAACACTGAAGGTTTTCTAAAATAGAAGGATGTAGTGGAAGGCAATAACTCTGACTGGACTGACTGAAAGATCATGTGAGGCTGGCCTAGTTGTATAAACTGCGTAACTATGTAAAGTCACAGCTGCCTCTCTCAATATCTCTGTTTCTGTGTTCTTTCTATCCATATTCATTGCATCTCTTCATAAAGATCCCTTAAAACCTGTAGGGAAGTACCTTCTGTGGCAAGAGTGCATCAGATGCCAATCTGTTTTTATGGGAGAAAGTATCTCTTTGTCTTTAACTGTTGGAGTATTTTCCCCTTTCAGACTATTGGGGTACTTTCCCCCTTTCAGATAAACTGTGATGTGAAGTTTGTCTGCCCTCTACAGTTCTGCTTGGATGCAGTGAGTTCTCTCAGACTGTTCACTGACAGTATTTGATATTTAATATTACACTGCACAGCATTTTCTCTGTTAATGTAGTATTATTCTGTGGGATTCATTAAGCAGAGTTTCATCATGCAGTGATTCAGGCATGCTGTGGTTGAGTGACTGCTTAATGTGAGGACAACATATTAGTCTCCAAATTCCATTTCTGTTTGTCCCACAATCTTGCTGGCTATGACTACTGGCTTGATACACCTAGTCAGGGTTACCCCTGCTACACATTTTGTCTGTAAAGCTTTTCCTGTACTGTAATACTGAACATCTCAGCCTTTTATGCACACATGGATACTGACCCCCAGCTGACCTGTTTCTCACCACTCATGTAGTCAGTCTGCAGTCCTTGTCACACTCACCTGTAAACAGCATGAACTTAGCCAATGTATCATAAGGAATTTAAACTATGTACAACTCAAAAGTGTATCTATTACTCCCTTTCCTTTTCTGATCAGATGAACAAATCTAACATCCTTGGATTAAAGCTTGAATTTACAAATTACAGGATAGGATCTCGGAGGTTAGGTCAAACTATCATCTAGAAGTTTTTATGAATATGCAGTATGTGAAGATAAGCCTGTTATGCTCTTCCTTAATGCCAGAATAGGGCACAACAGTTTTTGTACTGTGTGGATCGCTATCAATATGCTGTGAAACTGGGGAAAGTCAAGCTTGAAAAACACTTTTCTGTTGTCTAAATTCATGAGATTCTACATAGAACACTGTTCATTTTAGACTGACAGGCCTGCAATTGTCTGTCATGTGCTATTATCTCCCCTCCTTTTCGGAGTGACTTGGTACTACTACATCTTTTGACCTAAGTCAAGGATGTGTCTATAAGCTAAAAATTTCATTACCATGACTAAGAGTAGTTCTCACAGCCTTTCCTTGATTCTAAGTAACCTCCTAGTATGTTATCCGTTCCCATGGAACTTCAGTTTTTAATTTTACTTTGTATTGGAGATGAAGAAAGTATAAGGAGATGAGGTGCATGGCAAAGAGAGAGGTGGCGAAGGCCAAGGATAAGGCATATGAAGAGTTGTATGAAAGGTTGGACACTAAGGAGGGAGACAAGGACCTGTTCCAATTGGCTAGACTGAGGGACCGAGCTAGGAAAGATGTGCAACAGGTAAAGGTGATAAAGGATAATAAGGGAAACATACTCACAAGTGAAGAGAGTGTGTTGAGGAGATGAAAAGAGTACTTTGAGGGGTTGATGAATGAAGAGAATGAGAGGGAGAGAAGGTTGGATGATGTAGGGATAGTGAATCATGAAGTTCAATGGATTAGCAAGGAGGAAATAAGGATAGCTATGAAGAGGATGAAGAATGGAAAGGCTGTTAGACCAGATGACATACCTGTGGAAGCAGGAGGTGTTTAGGTGAAATGGCAGTGGAGTTTTTAACCAGATTGTTTAATGAAATCTTGGAAAGTGAGAGGATGCCTGAGGAATGGAGAAAAAGTGTTTTGATACTGATTTTTAAGAATAAGGGTGATGTGCATAGCTGTAGTAACTACAGTGGGATTAAACTGATCAGTCACAGCATGAAGTTATGGGAAAGAGTAGTGGAAGCTAGGTTAAGAAGGGACGTGATGATTAGTGATCAGCAGTATGGTTTCATGCCAGGAAAGAGCACTACACATGCGATGTTTGCTCTGAGAGTGTTGATAAAGTAAAAAAGAATGCCAGAAGGAGTTGTATTGTGTTTTTGTAGACTTAGAGAAAGCATATGACAGGATGCCTAGAGAGGAGTTTTGGTATTGTATGAGGAAGTCAAGAATGTCAGAGAAGTATGCAAGAGTGGTACAGAATATGTACGAGGGTAGTGTGACAGCGGTGAGGTCTGCTGTGGGAGTGACGGATGCGTTTAAGGTGGAGGTGGGGTTACATTAAGGATCAGCTCTGAGTCCTTTCTTATTTGCAATAGTGATGGGCAGGTTGACAGACGAGATCAGACAGGTGTCTTTGTGGACTATGATGTTTGCAGATGACATTGTGATCTGTAGTGAGAGTAGGGAACAGGTGGAGGAGACCCTGGATAGATGGAGCTATGCTCTAGAGAGAAGAGGAATGAAGGTCAACAGGACTAAGACAGAATGTATGTGTGTGAATGAGAGGGAGGATAGAGGAATGGTCAGGATGAAAGGAGCAGAGGTGGCGAAGGTGGATGAGTTTAAATTCTTGGGGTCAATAGTTCAGAGTAACGGTGAGTGTGGAAGAGAGGTGAAGAAGAGAGTACAGGCAGGATGGAGTGGGTGGAGAAGTGTGTCAGGAGTGATTTGTGACAGACGAGTACCTGTAAGAGTGAAAAGGATGGTCTACAAGAGGGTAGTGAGACCAGCTATGTTATATGGGTTGGAGACAGTGGCATTGACAAAAAGGAAGGAGTTTGAGCTGGATGTGGCAGAGTTAAAGATGTTAAGATTTGCACTGGGTGTGATGAGGGTGGACAGGATTAGGAATAAGTATATTAGAGGGTCGGCCCAGGTTGGAAGGTTTGGAGACAATGTCAGAGAGGCAAGATTACGTTGGTTTGGGCATGTGCTGAAGAGGGATGCTGAGAATATTGGGAAAAAAGATGCTAAGGATGAAGCTACCAGGTAACAGGAAAAGAGAAAGACCAAAGATAAGGTTTATGGATGTGGTGAGAGAGGACATGCAGGTGGTTGGTGTGACAGAGCAAAATGCAGAGGACAGGAAGAAATGGAAACAGGTGATCCGCTGTGGTGACCCCTAATGGGAACAGCCGAAAGAAGATGATGATTAGTTATAATATTTCTAACTATATAACAAATGACTCCCCTTGAACATGTGGAACGCATTACAACTGTCTTTACTTATTGGGAAGTCTGCATAACATTTGTTTGAATTACATTCACTAGGTACTGTAGCTTGGCAACATAGCAGGCCTTAGGCATAGGCCAACTACACAACCACCTAGGGCGACACTCTAAAAGGGGCACTTTTCCAGTAAATTGGATGGTGCAGGTAGACCAGGACAAATGCACTGTGAGGTGTGTGTGTGTGTGTGTGGGGGGTGCTGTGGAGCACTTATGCCTAGGGCAACAGTTGACCAAAGGCCAGCCTTGCTTAGCAATCACTTTTGAATAACATTACTTTCATAGTGTTTTTCTTTTCTGTTTCCTGACATATTTAAACAATAACTTATTATTCCTTTCATCCTGTCATACTAAGCCAAGTTTGTAGTTAGATCTGAGTGCTTTCGTAATAACCGTGGCTAATTGCTCTATGTAATCTGTACTACTTTTATGACTATGACTGCTTTTGCAGGTGCTGCTGCTGTTTGAGGGGTTAGATCTCAAACACTGCAGACCAGGAAGATGAAATTGTTTCACTGCTGTAATGTTTTTGTCTTTTTTCAGGCCTGGTGTGAAGAACATCTGATTAACCAGCTAGTGCAACTTGAGATATACGAGTATTAATAAATGTATCTTCAGATCATAAGGGTAGCAATGGATTTTAGATCCAGTGTCTGGTGTTCTTATTGGAGTATCTGCTGTCGTATGCAGTGTCTCTCATACAGTCTAATCTTGTCAGCCACGGTAACAAGTCTGAGACTGTTTCTTGTGTCCGTGTCATGCAGACCTTGAATGATATCTTGAAGAAGTGTGACAATGGAGCATTATTATCTAAACATGTATGTAAGATCATGTACTGCTCACACTGCTAAAATAGATGATGCAAACTCTTTCAGCAGCCCTAGTTCTTTATCAGATGAAAGAACAGGGAAAGCATCATTTAGAATTCTTTATGTTGGTCTTCCGTACTAGCACTATACTCAGCCATGCTAACTTAGGTGATCATGCCTTACACATGTGCCTAATCATGTCTGTAATGTTATGACTATATATTTTCCATTTTTCACTGCAGAGTCTCACGTTTAAGTCAGTACATTTTGAAAACAACTGTCATCTCAATGCATACTCTGCAGCTGGTAAGTGTGTAATTAATTGGGTTTACTTAGTCAAACAAGCTTGGTCATTTTAGTGTTTTACTGATTTCCAAGTTCAGGTATGTAGCTTTAAGGAATTAATTTATGAAATTATTATTTTTTTTAACTATATCTGCAGGATTAGTCCCTTTGATCACCATTTTTACAATCAACTGGCTAATTCATTTCTCTGTGGGGAAAAGAGTCAGGCTTCAGTTTTCTGGGCAAGACCCATCTGCACAATTCCTAATTCCACCTCCAATGGCTTGCGTACTACACAAGAGGGTCTTTCCAGGAGGTGCATACATTCTACATACATGCTGAGTCTCATGGATGACTAGTGCATTGCTTTCATTGTGTATACACTAGACTCTTTGTTGCAACCAATGCACCTGCACTCCGCAGGAGTCACCAATGCATCAAGTCAAACCACCATGCTACACTCAAGAAAGGCAAGACAGTCTTGACTGCGACAAGCTGCCTCTGCAGTGACCATGCCAGTTTTTGAACACAGGTCCTCTAGGACACTTTCAAGACTTTATTCTTGTATGCTACAGGGCTGGGGTAGTCAGATTGGTGTTTTGTGCATTTTGGAACATACATTCTGTTTACAGTGGCTTCACTATTTGAGGTAGATCTCAATTGTAGTTTCTTGGAGCTGTTGTGGTTGAAGCCTGCTTTCATGCTGCATTTGAGTGTATTCTCTTTTCTTTATTTTTCTTTTCTTTTACCACAGTTGACCAACAGCACATCTCAGTGCCTCCGTCCTTCATTGGGTCTGCCTATCCCTCCTAAACTGCCCTGGACTGATCTGTTAGGACTAGAGACAATGAGGAACATGGAGTATCTAAGGACTGTGTGTGTCATTTGTTGTCATGGAGGTTTTTTTTTTTTTATTATTATGACCTACCCTAATCCTATGCTCCAGGGGCAAGCATGCAATATGGACCTGTTGGTGTATCAGCACAGTTCAGTGTCAACTATGTCAATGTCTACCCCTCCCCTTCTTTGAACCACACCATAGGTTCATAGGCAGGTACTAGGCTATCAGCCCAAGGGCCTAAGTAAGCCTAGCCAACAAGGTACCCTGGTTTACGTCACCCAAGAAAGTTAATTGCCTGTGCCCCTGACAAGCAGAGCCACAGAAGTGATCCCCGGGATGTATTTCCTATTTCCCATCCACTCATCAAGATTTTTCTTGAAGAGTGCTAATGAGGAACTTTGCTTGACATAGATGGGTAGCTTGTTCCAGAGTATAGGAAGTCTCTGGGACAGGAATCTCTCTCTCCAGCATGTTCTGTTTATTGTGGTGACAAGGTTTAGGTCCCAAGAGCATGTAACTTGGCGGGATTGGGATTTCTTTAGATGAAGCATGTCCAACAGCTCTGGGTTTAACATAGCTTTGTATGTTAGGCAGAGATCTCCTCAGAGTAGGCGATATGCCACAGAGTAAAGCTGGAGTATTTTGAGACGGTCAGTGTAGGTCATCTGTTTGAGGCCAGTAATCCACTTTGTGAGGTACTTCTGTGGCATTTCCAGCTGCTGCAGATGTCTTGTGAGGTACATTCCAAAAGGGGCGTTGTACTGTATAATGGGTCTAATGAGTGCAGAGTAGAAAGGAACAATGACCTCTTTTTTCCTGGATGAGAACCCTTTTGTGATGAGGTGTGTCACATAGGATTTCCTGACTACTGTGGCAATGTGATTATCAAAGGAGAGACTACTGTCCACCTGGGTCCCAAGGTCTCATCACACATTAGGCATTAAGTAGACTGTCATTTATGTGGTAGTTCATGTGTACAAAGTTTTTACCAAAGGGGATGACAATGCACTTTTTGGCATTGAGCTTGAGGCCATGCCTCTGACATCAGGCATCTGTCTCAGTAAGGCCCTTCTGTAGGATGTCCACATCATTTGGGGACCTCGACTATGGCTCCTAGTTTGCAGTCATCTGTGAACGTCATTAGCCAAAGGCAGTCTGTGTTAGCCTGTACTTCAGAGAACTAGATACCAAACAGGAGAGGTCCCAGGACTGAACCTTGGTGTACTCCACTTGTCATTGGTTTGAAGTCAGATTTGGAGTCTGCTACTTTCACAGTGTGGGTTCTGTCAGTGAGCCAGATGGCAACCCATCTTGTGATGTAGGGATTTATACTTAGTTTAGTGAGTTTAGCTATAATTCCAGAATGGCCTGCACCAAGGATTGCATGTGGGAAATACCCCTAAAACCCACTCCACTAGGATGACCATGTCTGGTCCTCCTTTTCAGTGCCTCAGGTGCCTGAATTGCTAATTGAATCCAGGTCACCTGTGTCATAGTTGGGCCTTATCCCACTATGGTACTGTACTGGCATGTGAGTTATAGACATAGTAGGATCAATGTCTGTGTGCTACCATAGTGCATTGTAATTCAGAGTTGTTTCTTCTTTCTCCATTATTGTGCAACTGTGAAATTAGTGCATATAAAAAGAAAAGAAGTGCAGGGGACCCTGAAAAAATGCTTATAGTGTTGGTGAGCGGGATTTTGAGAACTTATACTTTAATGAGATACAGTTGATAAACAGTTCCAGAAGCAGTGCACATTGATAAAACGTGAAGAGTCATCTGAATTACTCCTGTATATGCATGAGCTTTTTACAGTTTATGATGGTCATTTCTCTAATTGTGTTAGCTGTACCTTGCAGGAAGTATGACACAACTTACCTTGATACTGCAGACCTTAATCCTACATGGAGTATAACTGAAGTAAACAATCAGCCCTACCTGCTTTTAATCTGGCTTTATGAAACATTTTGCTAAGGTCTTATTTTATTTTCTGATTGATATTATGTTTTCTGTATATATATTCAATTACCTTTGGGCCAGGTCATTCCTTGCAGGCACATGAAAAATATCTTTAGACCACTTACCCAATAAACAAATCAATGCATTTTCTTCTGGATGTAAAATAATAAAATGCCCAAAAGCTTTTTTATAACAATTCTCATCTGACTTCAACATTTTCTCTCAGGATAACACAGAACTTGAAACAGTCTCAACAGCTAGGTTACTAAGCATTACCAGAGACAACTAACTTTGGAACACCACATCTGCAATGGCATAAAGAAACACACATCAAACTAGGAACACTCTATAGACATAAACCTTTCTTGGATAAGTCCACCATAAAAACCCTCACCAACACCTACTTACTTCCCTCTCTCTTATATGCAGCCCCCTTATACACCAATTTACACTCTTCTCTTAAAAACAAACTCCAATCTTGCTACCATAAAATTGCCAAATTTGTCAATGGACACTCCTATCATTCCCATCACTGTCTAGCTCTGAAAGGACTAAACTGTCTCGAACTCACACACCACCTAAACTTAATTCAGCTGTCTTCTGCACATAAAATGATATATACACCTGATAGTTGTCCAGCCCTCAAATCTGTCCTAAACCCCTACAACCCTACCAGAGCCCCCAGTCTGAAAACAAACAACTCCTAACTGTTTACATTACAAACAAGAGTTGGACAGTGCCTATACTCTCATGCCACCGCCAAGCTTTGGAACTCTAAACCAACAGACATTACTACCATTGAGAGATTTAACAACTTCAAACACACCCTAAAAAATATTTTCTTTGTAACTAGACCTGCCCCTGCTGTTTCCCTAACAGGTGAACTCCATCCACTCTCTAGGGCCTTTCCTTTTCTCATCTAGAGATACCTAGACCATATTTTCTTCCACTAACCTTTAATATATCGAATGAAACATTATGTATTTCTACAGCCTTGACTATTCCCATCCTACTGCACAATTCTTTCGAACAGATGCTTGCTTCTAACTTTCTGACCCTCTGCCTGACCCCTGACCCTAACGCTTTACCTTAATCCAACCTGGGGGGGGGGGTGTATTTTTTTATCTTAGTACTCTGTCTAGTGTAGTACATGGTTTATTATTATAATTATTATTATTGTTATTTGTATCTACTTCTTTGTACTTATTTAGTATGTCTTACTTATTTAATGTATGATTTAATACTTGCTATTATCTTGTTCATGTATGATGTCGAACTTTCTTATATCATCTGTAGCTTTTCTCCCTGAGCCTCGCTGAAAATGCGTTCTTGACCCAGTCAGGTTTTCCTGATAAACAACGGTTAAATAAATAAATACATAAATATTAGAAGGGCCTTGTTGGTCTCTGTTTTCTCTTTACATCTCTAATGCTGTATCGTCATTCCTAAATTAAAAAGACTAATCAAAACATCTTTATTTTACAGATGTTATACAGATGAACGGTCTCCTTCATGTTTTCCTCATTCGGTAGATTGGCTTCTCTGAATGTGGTATCTGTCCAATTCTTGGATCTGCTCATACTCTTCACTATCCTAGTACCTGTCTCCAGGACTCCAGTCTTGCAAATAATCTAACATAATCCCAGTTCTTCTCCACCTTTTACCTCTCATCATACTCCTATTATTTCCATAATCCATTCAACTGTGCAATCAAGATTATTCATACTACCTTTCTCATCCATTATTTATCCATATTAATTCTGCTACTATGCTTCCTCTTTCAATTCACAATCTGAACTCTTTGTCCAACTGCAATAAGGTGCAACTATATTTTTATTAAATTAAATTTAATTACTACCGCATACATGCTAACTACATTGTTTGATTTTTGATTCTACTGTCTTGTTAGTAAAGTTTTGTATGTTTTCTTGCATTTGTAAAAGTGTAATAGTACTATTGTTCATTGTTATAGAGTTTTTGTTTATTTTTGTGGAGCTTTTCTCCCCAGACATCTGCTGAAAATGGATAATCTCTACCCAGTAGGACTTTAAGGGTTACCAAATGACAAATAAATAAAATAAATAAAATGTCGTATGAACAGGAACTCAAAGCTAATGGCATCTAATCCTTCTGGCTCAATTTAGTTTGTCTTGCAGACTCTGTCTAGCATGAGAAATTGCTTGCCATAAAAGAAGGCCCAGAGGAACATGACCCCTTTTATCATGTCAAAAGATATGGGGGATGACATAAGGCAACCTGTAAAGGGCTTTTACAAAATCATTGACATCAGACTAGGGTTTGATGGATGGAATCATTACCTACTGTTTGGTAATTAGTAGTGAATGAGCTGTCTTTTGCACTGTTTAAAATATGGTTCAGCCAAAATCTGTATTTGGTAAGTAGCATCTAGAGCTGTGCTGTTGCTATTCCTGCAATACTGCTCTGGGCACTGATGTAGAATCTTGCAGCTGGCAAGAGAAGATGTGCAATAATTCCTGAAACTGTGTGGGTTCCTGATTTTTTTCTGTGAACTTATGAATACACGGCCTCTCTAATGTTAGCACCAGTATTACTGTTTCCATCCACTGTTGCTGAGCATTCTGCTGTGTAATGCACTACTGTTTGGTGCTCTACACCTCCCTCTTCACAGCTGGCATGTGCAGCTTGGAAGGCGGAGAAGCATCAATTATTAATGCATGAATGTGGTTCTGCAGGACAGTTTCCATGATGGAAATTGGTTATCTCAGCTTGATTACCATTAGTGGTGATTGCTTTCATTTATCCTCATTAAGCAGACAGAAATGCCTCTCATGGGTGCCTTTGATGGTCTGTCACCAGTAGTGGTGGAAAAGGTTAAATCTTTCTATATTTTTATTAGTAGCTGCCTTCTTTGTTTCTAAAAGTTGTTTTTAACCTTTCGTTATTACACCTGACTTTATAGGTTCATAGGTAATTCCTTACCTTAGTAGTACTATTCAGCCTTTACAGGTTTGCCACACAGCCATTTTATCAGAATAACCCAGACAAAAATAAAGTTGGAACAAAACTCTTTTGTCACAATTTATATTCCATAAGTACAGTTATTAATTGACATTTATAAGAAGCAAGTGCATTAGTCACATCACTTAAATTCTGAGAAAATGCTTTACTTATCTTCAAAATTTAGAAATGAGGAGACTTTAAAGGCCAAAATCAAATGACACAAGGCTTGTGAATGGAAAATGCAGTAAAATGTCCAATATTTTTGAGAAAGAGAAGAACTAGGGATGGCGTTTACTAGTGAAAGGAAAGATTGTGGAAGAACATATAATTAAAGGCATTACTTTGAGATCTACACCACCTTTTCAAAGATTTACTGCTGTGCAATGGAGTACAGCCCCATAGGTAACAGTTATATTGAAGCATGATTTAGAAGCATCAGACAGAAATGCTATTTATAATGCAGAGCACTATTTTTAATATGTGGCATTTCACTCCTCAATTTTTGTATAAGGAAATATAAAGATTACGGCCCTGGAGATGTGGTATAGATGAGGCATCATTAAGCCATAAAACCTAATATGGCCATCAGTTCAGCATTTTTAATCTGAGATGATTAAGATTTGATTAGCAATACTAAATGTGGGTAACCCTGGAAGTGATGAGCTGTTGCTATTTGCTATAGGGTCTTTGATGTATTCTTTCTCTAGTGTGAAATTCACCGATCTATATTAATAAGTAGTACTAAATAAAGTTGCAATGTTTTTCTATCTATGAGATGTGATATGCTATTTATTGTGTGTGTGTGTGTGTGTGTGTGTGTGTGCGCGCATGTGTGTGTGTCTCTATATATAAATATATATATATATATATATATATATATATATATATAGATACAGATATTTAAAGAGAGAGAGAGAAATATTAGATATAACTGTCTAGATACTATTTAATTATATTATGCATTTCTGGGTCTATATTATATTTTCGAAAGTTTCAAACATTGAGCACCATATGGTTGACACCATATGAGTGATTTGTGAAATTTTGAAAATAAAAAAATAAAAATAAAAAATATACTTACCTAAACACTGTAGGGGGGCTGCTCCCCCCACACCCACGCTACTTAAATATTCCTACTCCAAGATCACACTGTATTGAAGTAAAGGGAAAATATTCCCTAGTGCGATTTCCATGTTACGCATGTGACATTTCGACCAATCAGGGTCACTCAATACGCGTTCGTCGTTTACAATTTTCAATCATGCAATAGGAACCCTGCATTTCCCACATGCATATTTTAGAGTGTGTGTGTCTATACATGCATGTATATCTACATATGTGAGTTTATATTCATATGTACTGTTGGATAAAAATAAATAGAATCGATGTTTAGAGAACTGCTACAGGTAATGCATTTTCTATATAAGTGTATGTGCAGCTGTACAAAAAGAGTAGTGAAATATGCAGCTACATTTCATGCAGAAAATTAGTCATTTAAAAGCAGGCTGCTTCAACATTATTGGAATGAATCAGCTATATTTTAAAGTAATGACAGACTATGCTTAATGAAGACAATGGTTTGGAGAACCCTGGGGTCAGTTTCTCAGTAGTAGAACAGAAAACAACACTTTTCCTAGTGAGCCTTTTATGGAAGGCTAACCCATTACTGGTGGAAGGCAAGCAGGTGTTTTCACTGGAATGAATAATTAATCTGAATTCAGCACCTTAATGTTGCATTCCATGATTTTCTATCTGATTGCATAGGAGTGACGTTCATTATAATTCTTTGCTCATACACCTGGCATTGCTGCACTTTCTGAAATGACATGCAGCATGCTATCCATTCAGGTACACAACACCTGCATTCAGTACTGCTCTCCTCTTTCAGTACACACCTTACCTTGTCCTCCAGAATAGTAGAATATCTCTACCTTCTTTGCCTTATTATTTTCTCCACTCTAAGTATGTAACATATTACTACCCAAGTTTTAGGTACAGCAAGTCAGACTGTGAGTATCTGTAGGCAAATGGAAAATATTATACGTTAACATAAAATCCTGAACAGCTACACATTTGTGCAGCTGTATTATTAATCATTTATTTAATCCATGCATCTGTTTCAGCTTATGTTTTATTATAAATCATATATCCTCTGCTGGGCTTATCTTGTATTATGCTACATAGTCTTATGGTTTTATGGTATACATTAGCTGATACAAGGAGCTATTGTAAAGAATAAGCGGAAGCAATTTACCATATAGGATCATTGTCGTTCTTTCATATGCATTTAGTGAGATGTTTATAGGTATTACTCTGATGTTATATGCCGGTGACACGCATTAAGTGATATTTCAGCAATTCAGGCAACACTGGTCATGAACCATTCACCAGGTATCCATATCATGCCATAAGCAATCCATAGCAATGTCAAGCTCTTGTTCAGTTTTTCTTCACTGATTGCTCATTTTAAATTACTTTATTCAAATGAGAGCTTGGCTGCAGCATGCTGTGCAGAACGCATTAATTTTAAAACTATGACAGGGTACGGATATAGCTAGTAGAAGTGAGGTGTGAATAAAGCACCGCATGTTCATGAAAATTCCACCTTCAGTTGTGTTGAAAATATTAGCATTACTCTCTAGAATAAGTGAAAACAGTGCACGTATGGTTGTATGGGATATTAAAACAGTGCACTAAGTCTGTACAAATTCAAAGATACTTTCATGCAATCTGTCTCCGGGATTTGGGGTAAAAACAATAAAAGACTACATGCTAGTATGAGTAGGAAACTGACAGGAAAGAAAATAACTTGTATGGCTTCTAAGTGTTCACATTGTGGTCCACATTAACATTATTTTTATTTTTGACTAATACTATTTAATCTTAGAAATGCAAAAAATGTGTCTACACAGAAGAAAATAATCTTGCACAGATGCAGGCATGTAGGTACACAAATACAATCACATCAACACACAGACACTTGTATGCTATATATATTTGTTTGCTTGTCTCAATCAATTTACTTTATACTATTATTTAGTTTAAGTTTCATAGTATTGTGCGTTTGGATGTCAGTATGGTGTGGAAGATAGTGCAGTCTTATCTGAACATGAATGATGTATTTCTAGCCAGAAGTGGGGACTGAGGTCATGTATAAAAACAATGAAATCTTACTGAACCAGATAAGAAGGTGCTCCTTTGATGGGGTGTGCCAGCACTGAAATGCTATCTTCAACTGAATTCTGTTCAGTCAGTAATCCTAATTCTGGTCTGTTAAGTGTCCAAGAAGAAGAAACAGGAACTAAGGTATTACTGGCAAACAAAGGATGGGATTGAAGTTGAACTGATGCCCTGCTCAGCATGCCTTTCTCCTAAACTGGTACTTGAAGTGACCGTGCTGCATGTGAAGAAAATGCATATTGGCTACTGCTACAAAATTTGGTTATTTCACTGCTAGTCTTAAGTAAGACATAAGAAAAATATTTTGAAATAAATATTACATTTTTGCATTTTATTATTTTATCTGATAACACCATATTTAAAATAGCACTTACAAAAGAAGATATTGTCTGACTTCCAGATTATGACAATACTTCATAGAGGTTACTGAAATACATACAGAATGAAATGTATCAGACATGAGATATATCCATTTTAAATACCGTGTTTTCTTGTTTAATACTTCTTAGTGAAATGTTGTAACTTACTAAATGTAGTAACACATTCTATATAGAAACATAACAGCCACCAAAGATAGTAAAGTGCTATTATACTGCAGTGCAGCATAAGTGGTTATTTCTTGTAATAAAAATTAAGAAACGCAATGTTGGCCCACTAACAAAAAACACAAAGACACTAGGGAAATACTTGCATGGCTCCCAAAAATATTTCTACAGTAAGAATTGTATTCACTCTAATGAGGAGATAATAGAAGTATAGGAGAGTCAGAAGAAGACATGCACAAGGACACAGAGAAAGGAAGTGTCGGAATGCGGACAGGGATTTAGGGTACATATATTTTTAGAGACAGGTATCCATTTTCTTTTAAGCCAACAAAGGTAGGTGGAAAACAATGTAACAGGAAGGCAAGAGATGGAAAGTGGGTAGAGGTATGTTGGCAGGTGTACAAGAAAAAAATATATAAAACAGACAAAATCCAACAGGAAGATGCTAACACAAGGGACAGGGTTGACAATGGATATATAAACGTATCGACAGAGGGAAGACAAGTAGTGATGGGGAGGACTGGAAAATAAATATAGAAGGCAGATGATACGCAAGGAGTACACCATGATGGGGGATATGGTGTCATTGCAGCTCCAAACCACTTTTCTCTGGATAGAACAGAAATGGGTCAGTCACCAATGTAACTGTTTTCTTTACTGGACCATGCCTGATCTGCCAGGCTGTTCTGCAACTATGTTAACAACATAAGGACCCTCTCTAGGTGGACAATGTAAGCATCAAACCACTGGTTTGGAATTTACCCATCATATTCTCCAACTCCCACTGAGTGATGAACTGTGATCCATTATCAGTATTACCAGAGGGATTGACAGCACTCCACTGTGGAGACCACCACAGGCCACTTGGGATGCCTACAAGCGGCCCCTTGCCAGAGGACCTCTGCAAAATGGGAGGCCTGGAGGCAGATGGAGAACCCATGGGAGATGGACAGGCATACTATGAAAGGAGGGTCTCTATTTCTAGAGACACAAATATAGCAAAACAATTGATGTTTTGAAAACCAAATAAAGAAAATACTCTGTCAAATAACTACAGACCAATGTCCCTGATACAAATGTATTTAAAAAATTTATTTATATATATATATATATATATATATATATATAATAGATATATATATATATATATGTGTGTGCGTGTGTATATATATATATATATATATATATATATATATATATATATATATATATATGCTAAAGTTTTAGCAAATAAGATTTTAAATTGGCTACCACAAATAATATTGGATAAATAGCAAGGGTATATTAAATATAGAGCTGGTGGCCCAGATCTTGTGATAGTTTGGCTAAATGTGCAGAAAAACTATACCCTAAGAAATGTAAAAGTTGGTGTTACAGTAACTCATTTTAAAAAGTCATTCATTTGGAGATTGTTAGAAGAAATGCACTTCCCAACAAAACTCATCTCACAATTTCGCTTGCTATATAAAAATCCTAAAGCAATGGCAGTATCCGGAAATGGGCACTTATCCTAGACAGTA
Organism: Protopterus annectens; assembly: GCF_019279795.1. Classification (NCBI taxonomy): domain Eukaryota; kingdom Metazoa; phylum Chordata; order Ceratodontiformes; family Protopteridae; genus Protopterus; species Protopterus annectens. The sequence continues at coordinate 345,117,104 of NC_056741.1, read as the reverse complement.
GATCTGATGAATGGTATTAGACAAGGATGTTCATGCTCCCAATTATTATTTGCTATAGCCACAGAATTCCTTATACAGTATTTGAATAAACATATCTTACAGTTAGGAAGAAATATATGTATTATATGTATTATGGTAATTCAATAATTTCTACTTTGTTTTTTAGATGTCTGGATTCTTTGATTTACTTACTCTGCGAAGAGTATGAAAATAGCCTTAGATGTTTTCAAAAAGATATAAAATGTTACTGGGCTTAAAATAAATAAGCATAAAATAATATTTTTCCTTTAGTTAAACATGCCAAAGTTAGAGTTTGAGGCATCAGTAGGGGGGTTGGATTAAAGGAAAGGATGGTAACACTGAATAAACTGAAAATACTGTCATCTGTGTAAGCATGTTTGGCAGGAGATTTGTGTATATTCTCAGATTAACTTGCATTGTATGCCAGCATGTCTAATTGTGGAAATGTAAATAAGTTTTTAAAATGTTGAGTATCTCCCCGTTTTTACAAAATGTTTAAAGAATCTGTCAGTGAATTGATTTCTAATTGTACATATTTGTGAGGGAGATTCTAAAGTAAAAAAAAAATGTGGAGAATCAGATGAACAGTGGGTTATATCATTATAATGTTCCTGGTTGCTACATGATTATTTGAACAGCTGATTGACAGGAAGAAGAATATTTTCAAATGGCTGCCTGTTATTTTTTAATGTAAGACAGTTGAGCCAGTTAACCTGGACTATATAAAAGAGAGCGCTGTAGTAATTTGGTGTCTGTTTGTGAAAAGCAGCAGTTAGTGAAGAGTTGCAGTCAGTGGATACCCAGGAAAAACAACTCAACAAAAACAGTAATCCTGCCTTTGCCTTGCCGATATGTTTTATAGTTCATCAGGGACAGTATTCTCTAGTTAGATTAGGAAAGTTAGCTATTTAGATAGAGTTTTTCTAAGATGATGGACTTCTATGTACTGCTTATTTTATATTTCTAGTGACTGAATTCTGGTGTTTATTGAAAGTTATTGATTTACATTCTTGCAATCATTTTACTTATTTTTTAAACGTTTTTCATTATTTTACATTGTGGCTGGACAGTCAGTGTGTTCTATAGAAATTAGAGAGTGTACCTGTTTTATAGTCCCTAGATCACGTCAAATGCCTGGCTGCTTCTGGTCATAGCTATCATTTATTTTGATATTTCATTTTTAATAATTCATCACCGTTTGAAGGGTGTGTAGACCTGTCTGACTCTGGTGGCAGTGTTACCAGTTGTATTGGGGAAGGGTCACAGCTGGAAGTCTGTGTCAGGCTTCCCATAACTGTTTGAATGTATGCGAGATTTACATTTATTTTGAATGCGAGTCAGAGGTCTTACACTGGAACAGATTGCTTTGAAGTGTATGATAAGGGATTACATTTCAGGTGGACAGTGGACTGTATATAGTAGAGTTCTAGGAAAATAGAGCATGCTCCTGTTGTGTTCTTAAGGGAAACTCTGGAATTTTACTCATGTGCTCTATGCTCTGGCGTTTCCTGTGACTGTCCTACACTGGAGTCAGTGGTAAGGTTAGAGGATCCTTAATTACTGACTCGGGTTTTAAGTGGGGGGACATCACATTATAGTTGCCAGTTTAGTGGGATATTAGCCGGACATCACTGTAACCAAATACTCATATTTAGGAAATGCCATGACTTATGATGCAACTGAAACAATACAATTAAGTGCTAAGATACTATATATTCTTCCAAAAGGTCTTTTTCTGTAAGATACCTTTTGCACTTTAATAAATTTGGATACCTAATCATTTATAGGCACTAGTAACTGCCCTGTTATGGAGTAGAACTCATATAAGGACACAGAGGAAAAATCTTAAAGCATGGGTAAGAAGGTCTCACAGATTTCAATAGGCAACCATAAGCAATTTTTCAAAATAAATTTTATTTGAAATTTTTCTAATAATAAACAGACAAAAATATTAAAATAAAAACAAACTATAAACCAGTCAAAAACATTGTTCAACAATATATACGTAACTATATGCAACAGTATTGCATGAATAAAATTCAGAAGAAAAAACTAAGAATAGTAACATCACAGAGAAAAGGTAAAAATAGAAAATAAAGTTAATAGATGAAAATGCCTTTAAAAAGCTCACATATATATAAAGAATATACTATTATTGTCCATTAAGGAAATATATGGGCCTTATACAAATTATTTTTTAAGATCAAGCCAGTTCTGAGTAATATAAAGTTTTACTACCATAAAAATGATGTTAGTACCTGCAGGTCCTCTTAAGATACATTTCTTAGGGGAAGGTAAATTGTAGCTAAGTCCCAGGAGAATTTCTTTCAGTAATACCCCAGCTATTTTAATTTTTACTTAAGGGACTCCCAGAGTTGGAGATATCCTGATGCAATAATGAAATGTCTGCATCTTACAGACAGATTACTCCCGTTTACACTCTGGATGTATTAGGAAAATATTAAACTAAAAACATGTGAGCAAGCAGTAAAAGATCAAAGGATACTAAAGTATGGAATCCAAAGGACAGTGTGATATGGCCAGAAACCAAGGTATGGAAATGGAAAGAGGCTAAGAGGTTTGGACTCTACTGGCAACAGATTTGGGGAACTGATATTGTCACAACTTGTGCATGCCCAATTTTTGGCCAGTTGATCAGTCAGAAAGAAGTACTTTGTCACGGTCATGTGCGATTTAAAACACAATACAATGCTGAGTTACACTGTTCTGAGATACAGAGTACAATATCATGAATTTAGGTGGTGGCAATATTTGCAATTGTGGGAGGCATCACAAATTCATAAAATATAACAGAAGGTGAGTAGTAACTGACTATTTGGGTGTATGAAGAGCTGGTCAATTAACAGAGTGTTACAGGGTGTTGAAAATAACTTATTTCAATAAGGCTAAGGATGCCACACAGGTTAAGTGCTCAGACATGATCTTAGCAAATTGTAAAAAAAAGTTACATACACACATGGGCCTTGATTTATGGAATAAAATGATAATATTATAGTTCCCCAGGGATTTCCAAGATATATTGTGATTCATGATGTTTAATGTTTAAAACTAATGCATATTATAGATTCATTGGCAAATACTAGGCTAACTGCCCTGAAGGGTCATATTTAAGCTTAGCCAATAACCTGAGGTCATAACCAAACTCTGTATCTTGTGCCTTTGAAGCAAAGACCTTAGCCATTATGCCAACCCTCATCCATATGTTGCAACATTCACCTCTTAGACTATTTAAGAGAGGACTGTTAGACATGTCAGTAATTCTTGTGATGCCAAACACTAGGGACTGATTACAAGCATATCATTTGGAGATGTATATCTTCTAGAAACATGTGGTAGTTAGTTATTGATGCCATATATTGGTTGACTAGAAGTCAGCTATCAAATGAGGAGGATGCAGGGTTTTGGATCCTGGGTGTAACTCCTGTTCGAAATCGGATAGATAGGGATAGTTTAGGTTAGCCGAGAGTTGTGTGAATATCATTATTAAATTTTATTGTTAGAACATGAAAAATAGCTCCATGACAATGATAATCTCAGTTAACACAGTCCCTTTCTGAGAGTGCCACCTGAATCCCTGGTGGGGTAAAAGTGCTAGACAATTTTCTTAAAAACACTACAAATATAAAAAAAAAAACTTGGAGGGGAGTGTACCTTCAACCTAACACATATAAAGTGCTATTTGCTTGGGCAGTATAATCAAGGAAAGAAAACCTGAACCTTGCATTCACAGACAATAGTTAGTAATGGGGAGTTATGATAAACTACAGGCTAGGACAATTGGAGTAAAAGAGATACAAATGTTATGTGATTAGTATATTTCTTATGGGAATGTTAAATTATCAACACCAGTGATGATGTTTATCTTCCTATACTAAAGGGTAAAAGACACTACCATAAAATAACTAATATTATTCTATAGTCTTATATGTATAATTGGCAGGGTAATAGTGCAAGAATTTGAGGGGTGGATTGTGTGTTTGGGATAATTATTGTCGAAATGTGTGTAATTATAAAGCAATTTTCATATTTATTTGTTAGAGATTGTATTACAAAGTGTACAGTATGTACTGTGATGTCATTTTCTTGTGGAAATTTGGCTACATTCTTATTCATTACAGACATTTGAACACTTGCAGATTGCTGCCAAATTGTCTACCTTCATTAGCATTTGCCATTACCCTCATTATGTAATTTTGCTCTTTTTCATGTTATTATACTTTATTTTACAGATTATGCCGGTCATAGCATTGTGTGGCTGCTCACAGTGATGGTGTGCGTCTGAATAGCCCTCACACAGTGTGATGCCACCATTCGTGCAAATCCAGCTACAGTGATGTGCAAAATGTTTCTGAATCCCAGTTATTTTTATTAAATGAAGACCAAATTCTTTCATCTTATCAGACTAGTGAAGTATTTATGCGGATAATATGAAAGTGCTAACACTGTTCTATGTTTCCAAGTCCTCTGACATACGTTTATTCTCGGTTCATATTGTTTTTCTCATTTTCTTCTTCTTCAACCTGAGGGTGGATTTGTCCTTCATTTTTTATAAAGATAGTACAACTTAACAGAACTGGTTAGAATTCAGTGAATTAATCATTTACTTTGGATCACGTGTTAATATGGGATAATGTTCTAAGCAGAGATGCGTAACGCAAGGCAGGTTAGAACCTGTTAACTACCACAATTATTTCTGAAAACAGGAGAGAGACAAACTCAAGAACAGGAATAATTAAAAAAAGGAACATTGTCTAGCTGTATGTTTTGACAAGATATGCAGTCTTTGAGAACAATGCATTGGGAGACTTGTATCAAGGAAGGCATGTCTTAACATAACATGTAAGGCCATTAGAGAATCACAGATGCAGAAGAATATGACTTATGATAAATGCAAGGAAATTCAAGAATGACCGCATGATCGTCACAAGGTCTTATAAAATGGACAATACTTATCACTACTCACTAAATTGTCACAAACCACAATCTGCTAACCCTATGAAAAATGACTCAGATATTGCTAGCAGCTGCAGAGCATTCCTACTAAGTACTATTTAGGAAATAGCCAACATATTTCCCCTCACCAACCCAACTTAAATACCACCCTGTCATGCAAGGAAGCAGATATGCACATATTAGTGCAATACATCACAAAGTACAGTTTTGTACCTACCATAAATGTAGATGTCCGAACAGGATAGCATCTGCAGTCATAACAAATGGGTTGTCCTGTCAGGGCAACCTTGATCGGCAGTTTCCAAAGTCTGTCTGGGCGGCCCGTGAGATGTCTTCACTTCACCCGATCTCTATCTCTGCTGGGTCTAAGGCATCCATCGGCCGTCTTTCCTCAGTGTTTCTTTTATGCCCCAGTTGCCCCAGATGCCAAAATTTTGAATTAAATGCCAATGTTTCAAACAGACAAAAACACAAAAAAACACATGTAATAACAAATATAATAACAAACCCCAATGAACTACCCCATAGCTGACTCCCCAGCTGGCTGTGGGAGGGTAGAGGTGAAGGAGTACCTTACCAGGGGAAGGAGGGTGGGTAATCCTGACTGCAGAATGCTATCTGTTAGGACATCTACATTTATGGTAGGGTAGGAACAAGGTATGTCCTTGTAGGATGCATCTGCATCACAACACCACAGGCAAAATGCCATAGCCAAATAGGGAGGAGGGAGTAAGAATTATGGGGTGTAGTTAGAATCCCTGCAAGTACAGCGGTAAGCAAACCTGCTTAAAGGGATCTATAGTATAGAGGTAGAAAAGCTATGCACAGCAAATGTATGCACAGAGGTCAAGTAGCCTCAATAATGTGGTGGTGGTTACCACTCCTGCATTAAGTGAGAAAGTAGTAGTGAGCCCTTGTAGCAATAATGAGAGGTTATGTTCTGTCTGGTTGGTTTTCATTGGAGTTCCTAACAGAATCTTATGTTTTCTTTATCCATTTCCTTCCTGTTGTCTGTTTGGAAATAGCCTTCCTTTTGTTGCATTGTTGTTGGTCCTACTACTCTTTGGTGTCAGTTTTGTCACTGTCCAGGTAGTACAGGTAGTAAGCGGCACTCTCTATGTACATCAAGGTATGCAGCAGTCTTTCCCCTGTTCTGTGGATTGGGAAGAAGGTAGGTAGGTGGATTGCCCTGGGAAGAGACTCTGGATACCACCTTGGGCAATGTAAATGTTAGTTTTCTCATGGGAAAGCTAATATCTTGATGGAAGATTAGGAAGGGTTGTACTGCCATTTCAAGGCCTGTAGTTCGAAACCCTCCTTGCTGGATTAATTGAAGGAAGTGAGTTAAGCGATAGTCCATGAAGATCTGCTGTTGCTTTTTGTGCCACAAGTTCAAAGTGTCCAAGTTGTAATTGGTATTTTCAGGCACAAAGTTCAAGTCCCATGCTGGTTGGAGTGGTTTGCTTTGAGGATCTTGATTGAGGATCCCTCTTGCCTGTATGCCTGATCTGAGGATCTTGAAAATGGAGCGATGGAGTATTCTGATGAACCCTGAAGCCAGCCTGCATCATGTATCTTGTTGGAGGAGAGCAATATGTTCTTGGTATCGCCAGAAGCTCTGCCAAGTACTGACAAATCTTTTTCCATCTTCATCTTTTCCACATTTTCTGCTTTCAGTACCTTCTTGACAAATCTTTCCATTTTCCTGCATATAATGGGATTCTTATTTTGAGTTCCTGCGGGCTTCAGGGCAGTCAGTTGCAAGGTTTTTAGGCAGGCAGTCAGTTGGTTTTAGTTTTTGGTGAGTTATTTGCAGTCAGTTGCAGTTGTTTTGCATTTTGGGTGCAGCTACATGTAGTTGTTCTGAGTTAGATCAGCTGTGATCAAAAGGTCAGCAGGAGGATCTTGTATTCCTCTAATGCATACAAGTGATACCAGTGTCAACTTAGACAGATTCCGATGCTTCTTGAGTACGCCTTGCGTCAAGGAAGGGAGTCAGTAGTACCTTGCATCAGGCCTTGGGGTGGAAATGATGCTGTCAGGCCTTTCCAACTGAGGGATAGAGAGTCCTTCTCTGCAAATTTTTTGTGGTATGTCTTTGTGCAGAATTTTTGAAGGGGTGATTGAGTGGCATTCTTTGTGTGGTCTTTTTGTTGAATTCCCCGTTTCTTGTCTGCCGCCTTGATGTTGTCGGGTGTAGCATCTTCTTGCATCAAGGCTAGTGAGGTTGTTTTTTTTATATTGTCTGCTAGTTTTAGTTTTCTGTTGGCAGACTGCATACTGCCTGTAACCAGATGTTGGCTCAGCATATTCCAAAGGTCCAGTGTCTTTCTGCATAGGGGATGTAATGAGTGCCTCTGTTGTTGTGAATGTACCCTTGACTGTAGGGTTTTGTCTGTCCTTTGGTTTAAATGGCCTTCTTTGAGGAATGGTCTGAATTTCTGGATTGCTAGTTTTACTGCAGGTGCATTCTTTTGAACATGTGCAGGTGCAGCTGGTCTGGAGTCCACAATCCTTGTATGCATTTGTCAACATGTGCACCCCAGCCTAGGTCTGAAGGTCGTTGGTGAAGTTTGGCTTGGGTTTTGATTAGTGGAGGGCAAGCCCAGGCCCACCAGCATGCTTCAGCATGGGCCCTATGGGATTTCGGGGATTCTGGGATTAGTGGGGATAACTAATTCTTTCTGTGCCTGTGTCTAGCTTGTAAATATGCCTGCATTATTAATGCCAAGATTATGGATGCAGTAATGCATCTGGCTGACCAAGCCCAGAGCTGATGCTTTGTTTTTGCTTTGTTAGTTTGTTTCTTGTTTTTAGTTTGTTTATTTTTGTTTTTGCCAAGTTAAAGAGGGGAGTTGTTTTGTTTTTTTCTGCAGTTTGAGATGCCATTTTTATTTGTTGTGTAATCTTTTTCTTGTTTGTTCTTGTTTGGGTCTGTATCAGTGACAACTTTTTTAAATTGACTGTGTATCCCAGTTTGGTTAATTGCTTGTAAAATTTGTAAACAGGTTGTCAGCTTGCTTTGCTTGTCGCTTGTTGGCCTGTAGCGGGTATGGAGTCATTTGGATGCCCTGCATTTGAGGCAGTGAAGCGCGCAGTGGAGGGTACATTTGTGAGCATTCTGAAGCCTCTCTGATCTCCAAAGAATGCTGAGAATTCTCTTATTGATAATGCTCCTGATCCGTGCAGGTAGAAATCTGAGGTATCTTCTGCAAATATGGCAGATGGGGCGTGCAGGAAAATGCCTCCATCTAGTCTTACCAGCCAATACTGGGACAATTCATGAAGAAGGGAAGAGTCGAGTCATGAATTTTTTTTGGTTTTGTGATGGTTTGGAACTAGAGATTAGAATGGTGAATCAACTTTTCTCTTTTCTTGTTTGATTTCTTAGTCTTGAGTAGAATTTATTAATTTGTTCTGTTATTTTACTGGTAAGGTGGCTCTTTCTTTTATCTTTAGCTATCTAATTTTAGAGCTTCTGTTTTTGATTTGGAGAGTTTGGCATTCCTCTTTTTACTGGTAAGGTATGGGAGTGGAATGCCTAACCTTGGTCTATGGTTTGCAAAAACTTTCGCCTCTTTGTGCTGTTGCTCCTGATTTTGTGAAAATATTTGAAACTTTGCCTAAAAAGGTGCTGTGTTTTGTTCCCTGTGGTAGGGTGAGCCAATTCACTGTCTCGGTCTGTAGGCGGTGGCTCTAGTTTGTGTGAGTGCTCTGGTGGACTTCTTGCCCTGCTCAAGCTCCTTCCTGTCTGGAAGGCCCCTCTTTTTGTTCACCTCTAGAAGCCTAAACCCTCTTTGCCTTTTTTGAGAGTCTTTTCAGGGAAAATTGCAGATTTGTGAGTTCCTTCCTGGCTCCTTCCTGCTGAACCTTAGGAACCTATTTTCTTAATGTACAGATGTGCACATTTGCATCTTTTCTTCATTATTTTCCATGGAGTTGTGCCAAGTAGACTCCAACCATGCATGCTAGCATCTAACCATATATCTTTAACATGAATTGCTTTAACATGATCCTTTCAACCATATCAAGCGCTGTATTTATATTGCTTAATGGCTGATCAGACAGAAGCCTAGTTCTCTGATAAAGCATCAAGTCTTGGACTTGGCCACCTGCTTAATGAGAATCACCAAAGGACAGTTGGAAGCTGTAGTACATAATCATCAGTTTTTCTCTTCTTAGTTAACTGCAGGAGTGGAAAACTTTTTTATTGAATCAATAGAGGACCTCAGTTGGAAGAGCTGAGGCCTTAGGGATTTGCTCTAGTGAGAGAGCACTGAGGTGCCTCTCTAAGGACCTGGATGAGCTTCTGGGGGCCTCCCTGGTTTTCGGTGGAGTCGAGGCTGAGGCCTGCTCTACTGGAGTGAATCAAACATCATTAAATGCATCATCCCAAGTAGGCAGTACTGGAGGTAGTGTCTGGTGCCCTGTAAAAGGTATCTGGTTTAATCTATTGTGCAGGTTGTGGAATATCCAGAAGTGTGTCCTGCCCAAGTTCATCATCTGCATGGTGCATTCCCTGCTGTTGCAGGCTTCTCTTTCTGCCCATTGGTAGGGTACTGAAATGAAATGTCCCTTTTTCTTGAGGCCCTGAGAAATCTTTGTCCTGGCCATTGGAATTCATGTGGAGAGTTTCTTTCAAGGAGAAAATTCCTCAAGGGGGAGGGGGCCTCTGATGGATTCTTCAGCATCGGATCCTTCAAGAGTAGAAAAGGAGCCTCTGGCTGATCTGGCAATGATTGAGTCATCATGAGAATCATCCAGAGGGACACTGGCTCAGGGGCTCTGCTCTAGGTCTGCTTTGCTGAAGGGCCCTGGAGCTGGTGGGGGGAGGCCCTAATTAGGATGTAAATCATCTGCCAGTTTCTTGTTTGTGGCCTAGCAGCAATAGAAGCTGAGGCAGGAGGCAGGCACTGACCAGCGCACCTGGCAAAGAGTTTTGGCAAAAAGGAATATAGACTGGGCTGTCGGAGGCCCTGGCACCGCCCTGCTTGCTGCGACAGGCCAAAGGAAAAACGTCTGATAGATCACCGAGAACCAAAGTAGGAGGAAGAACTTCTGTTGAGCATTCAACGGAGGTAGCAGGAGCCGAGAAGTGGTTTAGTGGATTGAACAGGATTTGAGCGTTTTCGGTTCTTTGGAAACGTGACCGGTTTGGCATTGCTTACACAACAGGACTTGAAGCCAGGATGATCCAGCCCGAATGTCCGTCTAAATTTTCGTTTTAACAATTTGGGTAGTCGACACCGGCCTAAGCGTTATGCATAAAATCTGAGCCGGTCAACTGTTCAGCAAAAAAAGACCCGGCGCCCTAGAGTTTAAATGCGGTTGAAATCTTTATGGCCCTAACAAGCTGCACAAATTGACGATGCACGCTGGAACAAGCTGCAGCAAGAGGCAAAGGCTGGAAAAGAGTTTGTTTAGCTGTAAGAACAGTTATTGACTTTTAGTAATTTCTGCCATCGGTTGAGGACTAGGAGTCGCCAGCTTTTAGATTGAGCGCCTTGGCAGCAAGGTAGTAGTAGAGTAATCTCTGCCGCTGAGCACTTCTTGAACGAGATAGTAGGCGATGACGTCGCAAGAAGGGAAAGAACTTCCGGTAAACGAACACACTTGATTCCCGAAGACCAGCAGCCCAGGCGTCGATTGAAGTCACGTGATCAGCGCATCAGATCTTTGTACTTTAGGCAGGTTATGGTAAAAGAAACTTTAAGCCCCTAAACAATTAAGACTCAAAATCCTGCCTTTGTATCTAAACTGTACCCCCCTTCCTGAAAAAGTTGTTCTTCCTAATTGCCAAACCTCTTACACATTTACAACCTTTTGTTTTTCTCCAGTGTTTTCCCAAAATCTTTTAAGGGCTCAATAATAATCATTCTGCCAAGGACTAGCCACCCAAGGGAATGCAGTGACTATAGACCCATTGCAAATTGATGCCCCCTGCAAACATTTTAGACAAGATTCTCTACAGATGATCCTTTGACCATATCAACAAATAGTGCCTCCTATACTTGCAGTACTATGCCAGCAATTTTTACACCTACAGACACCATCTTTAATAACATGAGTGACTCTCTTCTAGCAGATTATGAATTCACTGATATGACCAGTGCAATCAAAAGTGTGAATCACACTATTCTTTAACAAAAACTCTGTTAATTTATCTTTGGTGGTTCTGTGGTTCAACATTAGCTGCAAAATAAAACTTTCTAAATTCACTACAGCAATACACAAAATTTGGCACTCAAAATATTGGAGTCCCACCAGAACCAGTCTTAGGCCTCTTTTTATTTTTCCCTGCTTATAAATGACATCACCTGTGGCATCCCCAGACTTAATCTGGTAATGTACACTTATGATCTATTGCTTCTAGAGTCTAACCAGTTTCATACTCTCCTACAGTAAAGAATCCAAGATAGTTTCACAAACTTGTGAAGCTGGACACAACAAAACAGATTCTTGATGAATTCATCTCTTTTTAATGAGATGACATTCCTCGTGACTAAAAAGCTGCAAAATTTACCACTATTACAAAGTAATGACTACTTACCCCAGGTAAAAGAACAGAGGTATTTAGGCTTAATTTAGACCCTTCATTGTTATTCACACAACACACAGATAAAGTTGTTAAAGTCATTAAGCAACTAATACTGTGATATACAATATGGAACCTCCTTTCACCCTGAGCTCAGCATCCTCTGGCCAGAATTGTACTATTTACCCAAACGAGAATACAGCCTCCTTTTAATCTCTTCCCACTTTGATGAAAACACTCATAAAATTCATACTGCAGTGAGTAAAATGTGCCAGTTTGTCTATCTGTCTGGCAATAACACCCATCACTGCAACCTGGTGGAAATATTCAGCTGGCCAGCAGTGTATAACCAGGCACTTTATTAACTGATGTTCAGTTATTCAAGCTAATCAAACTTGGCCAATGTCCACGATTAAAAAATAAATTTCTAGTTAGACAAATTACAATTGATTTAGGAGAAACCTATGATGAAGCCTTGAATCTAAATCAGACCTCAATAAAAAAAGTAATTGAGGCTAGAACTTTTTCCAAGACAGACCAGCTACATGGAATAATATCCCAGCATATATTAGAATGGAAACACCCTAGAGCTCTTTATTCTAAACTTAAAAAAACACCTCATAAAGGAATCCATATGTGCATGCTTCAAAGATAATGGTAAAAGCTGACCGCATTTATTGATGTATATTCATTTAAAAAGTGCCCAACATTTTCATGATAGTATTTTATTTTTCAGAGAAACTAACCATTCATAAATATGAATTATTTGTCTCTTAATTACATATGTTTGTAGAGGATTACTAGACTAATGGCACAACCCGCAGTGGTGGTGCTGCGGTAGCATTGTTGCCTCATAGTAAGAGGCTGTCCGGTTTGATTCTCAGCTAGAGAGTCTTCTGCATGGAGACATGCGTGAATGGGCGTACCTTCATTGACGGTCGTGCATCAGGTGTGGCAAGCCAGTATGTAAAAATCAACTGCCAATCATTAGCGGACCAGAGTTCCGCTGTGGCGACCCCTAACCGGGAAAAGCCAAAAGACACACTAGACTAATGGCACAAGAGTCTTTACAAGCCTAGCCAATAATACTTAGGATATGCCAATATTATATCACAATTCCCCAGATATAGGATGGGATAGTGTCAGGATAGTGGGTGTCTTGGTATTGGAGCCCTCATTCATTTTACAGACTGCTTCTGTCCATAAGGGCCATGGGCTATAACCCAGGAGTGAATTTACAGTTCCCCATCTATTTATCAAAATTATTTTTGAAGAAAGTGAGGGATGGTCTTTGCTTTATGAAGATGGAAAGTTTATTCCATAGATGAGGTAGCCTTTGAGATATGAATCTGTCTCTCCAGCAAGTCACAAATAAGGTTCAGGTCTATGGAACACAGAACCCTAGTGTGACAATACAAGGTATTTCCAGCTATGCCAGGAGAAGTAGGACAATGGATGTATAACATATGCCAGCACAGCTAGCTGGAATTTTGTAAAGAATTATATGTCATTTGTATATCAAACTGCCTTTTATAGGTGTTTGTGTTGAAAAATGTATTTTTAAAGCTGTTTGTGTTAAAAATGTACCAACAGTGGGTCCTGTCTGTATTACAATTGATTAAATGTATATATGTTTTAACAGAGGATACTGGAAGAGAAGAGGTTAATCTCAATCCACCTAACTCTGAAATTAGTTTGAAATTAAATTACCTGGCTTAGGCCATAAATATTGTTTCTTACAGTTCTCAAAACAGCCATAAACAAAAGGTCTTCATTACGAAGCTTTCTGTTTTGTCTTTGAAGTAAACTAAATGCTACTCTGGAAGGGTGGAGGTGTGAAATTGTTTAATGAGTTCCAGCAGCTGCAAAAGATATGAGCAAAACTCTATATGTGTGTGTATTATTGACACATATATGCTAAATCCTGACAGTTTCAAGCATTGGGGGTAGCATGGGAACCAGAAGTCAGATGACCAGATGTATGTGATGTCATTCTGTAATCTAGGACAAAAATGATGTTTAATACTAGGTGAGACTGAAGTCTCATTGTAGTTTTGTAACTTGACAAAGAAGGACCTCTCACCTACTTTATCTTGCCTTGCTCTAGTAAGTGATCAGGGAATAGTAATTCTTTAGATCAGTCAGGAAAATACAGTCAGATTGTGAACTACTGTTTGTCTGTATCTGTGTGAATCTATTCATCTGTGTTGCTTTAATATTTTCTGTGATTGAAACTCTGGTGTTTCTTGTAAATAGATATTTAGTATTTTCATGTACCTTTATTATTTATTATTGAATATATTTCAACATTTCATTGCGGCTGGTCCTTTAAAGAATATTTTAAACTTTGAGAGAACTTGCATCTATTTGGTGACACTGTGGCCAATTCTGAAAGCCTTACTGCATTGGCCAAACACTATAATTTGTATTAATATTAATTTCACTTAGTATAACTGGTTACACTTGTAAGAGCTGGCTTTGGAATGGCTGGTGGCAGTGTAACTACCTCATAGTCTGGGCAGAAGGGTGCATAGCTAGTCTGGGCAGAAGGGTGCATAGCTAGTAAATCTGTGCCAGCCTTTCCCAAGTGTGTGTGTGTGTGTGTGTGTGTGTGTGTGTGTGTGTGTGTGTGTGTGTGTGTAAATTAAATTTCAGAGTGTGTGTCAGCTGCTTGGAGCAAGACTGGTTTCATAGAGAGAGTGGTGGAGGACTTGGCTTGCAGACTCACAAAGGACTCAACCCTATAGCTGTGCCAGTGGGGAGTCCTATTGGGGATCTGGAGAGAGAGAGAGAGAGGGAAGGGAAAACAAGCCCCCAGACTGAGTGTGTTTACTGTGTGCTCTTAAGAGAAATTGTGGTTGATGCAGGGAGCTGCATCTGGAAATACTGTGCGTTTCCATTTTTGTTTCAAGTGAATGTCCCTCTCCATTGTCAGTGGTGAGGATTCAGGGTCCTGCCCCCAAGAGGGGGGCATCACACCTAGTATAATTTTTCTTGTGAATATGTAACATTTTCATCAGGGCTGGATGAGAGAATGCCTTGTAGGTCAGGCATAAGTCATCTATCAGTAAACAATATGAGATGGAATAAATGGATAAGGCCTTTAGCCAGTCTGCATAAGACATGTGTTATGCTTTGTATTTATTAGGGAGAAACCTCTGAGTTCCACTCCAATCAGTTTAAGTGACTGGTTAGGTACATGCAGAAGGGAGCATTGTACTCAACTATGGACCTGATGAGGGATGAGTAGAATGGCACTATGACTTCCTTTAATGTTGATGCCATTCCTTTACTTATAAGTTGAGCCACACAGAAAGATCACTACTGTAGCTCCCCTGCTCAGTGTTTAGGTTGCTATTTATCTGTGCTCCTAGATCCTTCACCACCAGGTCTATTTTTAGGGGTGTACTATCAATATTCTAATTTGCAGGGATATCTGATGTACAGAAGGGTATGATTATGCATTTTTTTAACATTTAGTCTCAGATAATGGTTTTAGCACCAGTCATTTGTCATTTTTAAGTCCGTTTGCTGGATGTCAGCATTGTTTGGGGATTTAGTAATTGCTCCCAACTGACAGTCATCAGAAAACTTAGTGAGTCACCAAATGTATGGTAACCATGCATATTATGACTCTCATGTTTTGTGTTACCACAGTGGCACACACCTATATACTGTGGTAGCACTAAAAGCATCACACTGTTAATATGAACACATTTTAGTCATGTGTACACAACAGTGTTATTGACACAACAGCACAAGTACTGTACTATATATTTTTTTGTTGAGCCATATTTTATTCAGGACTTGTACGACTTGAATGTTTTGTACTGCCATAATGGTCAATGTCTTGGCTAAAAAGGGTCTGCTAACCAGTCTACTTGGTTAACAAAATGAAATAAAAATATGAAAAAAATACCTATAATTCCAAGCAGTATGTAACAGTGAAAAAAAAGAACTGGATCTGTGTCTATAAGTACCCTAGTTATTTGAAACCCTCCGCAGTGGTTGCTACACCATAGTGACAGCATGCTGATATAGTGTACATGCTGTGTATAAGCATGTGTTGTGCCTTCACTGAAGATTGTTATAGATGTAGAGCTACAGCTGTTCATACAGTTGCCATCCTGCTCACACAATGTTTATAACTCTGCTTTTAACAAACAGTATTGAGCACTTGTCTGGGCAATACTTACTCGGTGAACTAGTCTATTTAGCTGCTTTTATATTGACATAACACCCACATACACAGCTCTTACAGTAGCTCTGCCATTCTAGGCAGTACACAGCACATTGCATTTACAACTAGTCTTTAACAATTTATATATATTTCTGTCTGTTAATTGTTTTATACCTCTGGGTGACATTCAATAAATGTGACTAACTTCACAGCTGCCAGCAGACTCCATAATTAAATCACTGTTGTCAGGGGAGTTGGTATTTGTTTTATTGATGACCATAGTCTAAGGTGTGTGTTGTGTTGGATTAATAGTAGCCTAGCTAATTCTCTCTCTAGGAGGGTGTGCATAGATAAAACAGAACAAAAATATATGTATACTAAAACTGGTTGTGGTTACGAAAAAGCTGTTTACCTCAGGTTTACTGTAGTTAAACAGTGCTTTACCTTTAATTTTTGCAGTCAAGGTAGTAGTTTCCCTTAGAGTTACAGTAATCTGTGTTTAGTAGCCAGTTCTAGATTAATGTGCTTGGGTCAGCTTGTCATAAAGCTGGTTTGCTAAATGTTACATAGTCTGTGTATAGACAATACTTTCTTTCTGCTTTTAATCTCTTTCTTCGGCTTTGTTATCGGTGTAAAGAATACTTTCTTCCTGTGTTACACTTTGACCGTCTCCTCATGAGGAAGTCAAGCTCCACTCAAGTAACCCACAAGCATGACCTCAGACTGGTCTGTGACATCAACAGGACTTGTTGGCAAGACAGATTTGTGTCCCAGAGACTCCCCCTTTTGTGGAATAGACTCTTTCCACGTCAAGCAGAGTACCTCATTAACCCTTTTTAAGCACAACCTGGAAAAATGGATGGGGAACAGAAAATACACCCCATGGATTCCACCCGTGTCCCTGCTGGACAGTGGCATAGTGTGCTGACTTGTTGGAACATGGGCTAAATTCTTGGCTAGGCTTGTAAGGGCATCAGGGACAATAGCCTAATAGCTTCCTATGATCCTATGAAATGATTTAGATCAACTCATTTCTTTGCAATAGTCTGTGATATCACATGATAATAATTCAGGTCTTCCACTGCTTTTGTAATAATGTGTCTCATATTATGTGACCTCATAGTTCCTAAAAGATTCATTTTACATCAATCAATATCTACATGGACTTTTCCATCTGTCGTTACCTTTGATTTTTGTTTTGCAGCTAAAGCAAAGGCATTTACTTAAGTTCATTGCTTAAAACTGGTACCTATCATTTAAAACAGTTTTATTTATGAAAGCGTTAGTCATCCATGTGACTAGGAGTGCCGAATGGCATACAGAAATGCTGCAAAACAAGACATTTTATTCCAGGATATATTTATTGACTCTTATGTGGTCTGTATATGGATCCTTTACTCTTTTTTCCTTTATTTCTTTCCCATTCCACTTGTGAAACCTACTAGTATTTTGATAGTGCCATAGAGTCAGACATTGACAGGAAAATAGAAATTTGCTTTTGTAAGAGTAACAGAAGTCTATAAAGAGAAGACCCCCCCCCCCCAAGGTCTGAAAGTCTGAGTCTTTACAAGCAAGCTGCTGTGTTAACTAGGAATTAATGACTTTTGGCTTATCTCATGGTATCAAAGGAACTGTAGGTCATTTTTTTGTTCTCCTGGCACACAAGGACTCCTATGCGAAAATGGGAATTAAGTATGATGCTGGGAACCTCTTAAGATGAGACAGGCAAGGCACCCAAAAGGAGACAACTTTTGGCTTTGTTTCTACTGTTAAGATAGTAAAACAAAGGGAATGAACTAAAAGAGAAGTGCAAGCCTAGAAAAAACAGAATGTGAATAGATAGTATCATGAAGCAGTTGGGTGGAGAACAGAGATGGATGTAATTTTACATTTACAAACAAAAACAAATTGGAGGTATAAGTGAAAAACAGTGTAAGTGGAGCTGGCAAAACTGAGCCAAGACTTCATTCACACCACACATAGTAAAATAATTTGAAATGTTCTTTGCTCACAATATGTGACAACCTAGGGTGAATGACATCAAAGTTTGACATACAGGTGAATGACAGGTGTACAGCAGAGAAAGTTTGCATTAGTGGTTGCTAATGAGTAGCTAGAAACAGTGTAGAACATTACAGAGAGAATACTTGCATCTGCCAGACAGGGGCCCCAAGATCCTATGAGATGGGCTTACATGCATTATTAGCAAGCACTTAAACTAGCCAATGAGGGTGAACTAGAAAAGCAACATTAAAATCCTAGGTCTCCTCATTTTATCAAACTAGTTAATGGCTCTAAGCCACTAGACAGAAAAGGATAAGGAGGTAAAGAAAGGTATATCCATTATCAGCATGCACAGGGCAATAAGGAGGCAAGATAAATGAAAAGTGCAACAGGATATGTTCTGGTGCTTACAATCCAAGCAAAAACATACCCAATTTTGTGTTGTCAGTGGCATGACAATGACTTCATATTGTAGCAGTTGACAAAGCATGGAATATCAGTAATCATGACTTTAAACTAAGCATGCTAGGATCACAATAAATAAGAGGGGTGCAAGATGTTAGGGGCATAGCCCAATATACAAAAGATAGGTACCAAATCAACACAACAGAGGAGTAAATCTGTTCATGTGGAAACAGCACAGGTCATGATGTAGACTGCAACAAGCATTACAGTTTGTACAGGGATTTTAGGCAGAAACTGTACTCATAATAAACCAGAAGAATAGTGTAGAGCATTTCTTTATACCAACCCTTTTTCAATCATAGCCCAAAGACATTAAATCCCCATACTTCCACACAAAATAAGCACTCCATCATTGAAAATGATTAAAATCACACCTCTTCAACCTAGTTACTTGCTCCTTTAAGTACATGTGGTTTAATAAATGCTAAACGGAAGTTACTTATTCAAAATCTAACTGCAATCCAGCATAGCACATTCAAATGCACTTGCACAGCTGTATTGCACAGTTTTTGTTGGGTTAGCATACATTACTCTGCACTGCTGGGCTAAATTATAATACTGTGTGACTCTGGTTTTGAGGCATCTTCTGTTAAAAGCAGACATGCAGAATATCTACAGTTAGAGCAAATAAAAGTTAGTGCAAGGTAAAAAACCTCTAACATCTTCATGTGTTCTTGTCTGTGTTCCTCACTTTTACCAATTAAAACACAAGGAAGGAGAAAGTAATCAATTCAGTCAAAAAAAGAGATAATTAATTGCACTCATGTATAACGAGCACAAAAATGCAAAATGAGTGACAGTGAAACTTAAAAAATAGAAGGTAGAAAATAATCCTGAAAAACTGACAAGCAGGTTTACTAGATAATTCTCTGGATGTACTGAAGATGATAAAAGTGGCCAAAAATTGCATTTTTTTCGCCTTTCTGTGAAAAAATGGTAATGAAGTAACTTCAGTCTAATAAAAGTCCCTCTAGAATTCTCAAACAATGCCCCCACCTACACACACTCGAAATATTACACATTGCAGATGCATAACAGTAATGTGTCACATGTGTCACATATATCATCATATATTTTTATTTAGATAACCAATTAACTAACCAGAATTTACAACATAGTTAGCATTTGATATACAAGATTTTTTGTAAAATAATATAAGTAGTTTGATACTTCTAAGTATTTGACAAAAAACAAACCAGGAAAACCACAGGAATACTAAAAAAAAACTATGAAATAATAGTCCTGCTGCAGCAAAACAATGTGGAGACTTGTAGAAGAAATACTTTATTCAAACCACACAGGTTAAGCACTTATTTTTTTACACTGACTTCATCAGAACTGACTATAACACAGACAAACAAATTCTTTAAATACCAAAAATAAAACATTCATGTGCTGAACAAGCACCAATGAATTGCATCAAGCTAAATGGAATCAATTAGCCACTTAAAAACTTTAGCTTGAGAACTGAACTAATTGAAAGAGCCATCAAAAAGCCCAGGAAGTGCTGTTGCATCTAATTGAAGTTGCCATTCTAACTCTCTTTTGAACAAGTGTCCATCAGTAAAAAAAAAAAAAAAAATATCTGTCATCTTTTTAAAACCTGATCTACAACTAAAAATTTAAAACAATGATCTAGATTTGTATTACTTTGCCTATATATGGCATTTGTAGTTTTTTTTTTTTTTTTGTTCCAAACATCAAGCAATTGCTCGTGAATTTCAGTTTTAAACTCTCTTCCTGTCACCCCACATAAAAAGCAAGACAGAAATCACACAGTGCTAAATATATGACTGTCCTGCTTAAACAATTATAAAAGCCATTAATAAATACAGTATGATTGTTAATTTGAACTTTATTTTACTTTTTTTCTAATATGTGGACATGAAGAACAAAAGCCACAACTATACATACCTGCAGTTTTTTTCAGTGGAAAAAAATTCCTTTTTCGAAAGTTAGCAGGCCTTTCAAAAAGCTGCTTAAAGGAGCTGTCCCTCCTGAAGACAAACAAAGGCTTATCACCCAGATGGGCTAGAAGGGAACTGTCTATTCTGAAAACACTTCAGTTTCTAAGCATACATTATTAAGCATACATTACTTTATGGTCTTACTATCAACAGTATAAGTAATGACACAAGTTCCACTAAGTTTCCCCTTTACAATTCCCATCATCATATCATCATTTTGTATTTACTCTACAGAGACAGAATGAGATAAAAAAACACAAATGGTTTTTATAAACCTACTTTATCTCATACCTCTGTTTTTTATCCCCTCTAAGTCAAGGGGGTAACCATGTCATAAAAACATGTTAGTTAAAATTTCAGTTTCTGATATAAAAGTAACATCATCTGAATTCATCCTTGTAAGACTAACCATTTGCCTCTTAACAACATCTTTCTTCTGTGCCAACGGGTGCCAACTTTGAAAATGCAAACACATATTAGAAAAAGTATTTTTTCTGAACATATTGGATTCATATTGTTCACCGACTAAAGTTTTAATCAATTGTACATCTAAACAGTTGATCTTGTCAAAATGAAAGAGCCGAAGTGAACTTCAGGAATTCACAAGTATTATAATCTAAAAAGTCTACTAACTTAGACTCAGTATCTTGCCATAAAATAAAGATGTCATCCAGGTAATGGCAATAAAAACTCCAGCTGTTACAGAATTGACTGGCAAACAAAAATTCTGCCAATCACCACACCCGTCCTTTGTTTGTAATAAACATCGTCAGCTCTTTGGTTTGAATAAAGTATTTCTTCTACCAGTCTTTGCAAGTTTCCATATCATTTTACTGTAGCAGGATTGTTATTTCTTGACTTTCTAAGTATTTTTTGTTTATTATATATCACTGAAATCACAATCAAAAATCACTGAATCACATTTGACTGAAATAAGAAGTTATGTACTCACCATAACGTTCCATCCGAGTAGGTAAACTTCATTAGTCAGCAACCTATGGGTATCGGATCCATATCTGCTCCGAGCCAGCAGCTTCAAACAGCTAAGATCCGAGCTCCAAGCTCCTCCCCTTTACCCATAACCCCCTGTTATCCCTTCCTGACCTCAGATCGAGTTTGCTCATAAGCAGAAACATATAGAACCAAAGAACCACCTCCAAACTCCAACCTAAAGACAATCTGCCAAGACAAGCAGTATTGCTTTCAGTATCCATATGGATCAGGGGGAAGGGGGGGGGGTTGGTTGCTGACAAATGAAGTTTACCTACTCAGATGGAACGTTATGGTGAGTACATAACTTCTTAATCTGAAGTAGTTAACTTCATTTGTGCATCAACCTATGGGACAGAGTCCCCGGCTACCTAATTCTTGGGAGGTCCTCATGGAAGGATGTTCCGGAGCACTGCAGAGCCAAAGGATGCTCTCCCTCTAGAGACAATATCCAATTTGTAATGGTTTATGAATGTATTAGGTGAAGCCCAAGTGGCTGCTGAACAAATGTCATCCAACAACACCCTAGATCGAAAAACAGCAGAGGTAGACATTGATCGAGTAGAGTGGGCATGGACATCTTGTGGTGCAGACCGGCCCGAAGTCTCATAAGCCAGAAGAATACATTGTGAAATCCATCTGGACAAGGTGACTTTTGATACAGGTTTTCCCAAAGTGGGTTTAGCAAAGGATACAAAAAGCTGGTCTGATTTCCTGTGATCAGCTGTCCTGTGCAAATAAAACCTCAGTTGCCTATGTACGTCTAGAGAGTGTAGCTTGTATTCACCTTTATTCTGGTAATTTGGAAAGAATACTGGTAAATTAATAGATTGGTTGATATTGGACTCCGAAGAAATTTTGGGCAGAAAAGAGGGATTGGTCCTGAGTGAAACTCTATCTTTGTGAAATATTAAGTACGGTGGCTTGGCACAGAGGGCTTGAAGTTCCGAAACCCTTCTGGCCGAAGTGATGGCAACAAGAAAAACTGTCTTCCAAGATGAGTATTTCAGATCCACTGAAGATGCAGGCTCAAAAGGAGGAGCTGTCAGAGACTGAAGAACAAGGAGTCCCAAGGAGGGACTGCATGCTTAACTGGAGGCCTCAAAAGGAAAGTGCCTTTTAGGAAGGTTTTACATAATTTAGACAAAGTCAAAGGGCTGAGATCACTCCCGACATGATAGTGAGAGATTGCAGCCAGCTGGACCTTGACCGTAGAAGAACTAGAACCTTGGTCAAATAAGCCTGAGAGAAAATCTAACACCGCTGGCAGCGGAGCTGTAAAGGGATCTAAGGTTTGACGCTCTGCCCAAATAGAAAAACGCTTCCATTTGTTATTATAAATTCTTCTTGTAGATGGCTTGTGCGCGACTACTAGTCTAGCCTTGACAGGGGACAAGATACCAGGAGTCCTAGCTATTAGTGGAACTGGATCAACCAAGCTGTCAGCTTGAGGTTGTCCAGGTTAGGAATTGACAGGCCTGATGGGTGAGAGATCAGATCCGGGATGGGATCTAGAATCCATGGGGGATTCACTAGAGGAGACCACAGAAAAGGGAACCAAGGTTGACGAGGCCAGAACAGGGCAATGAGTATTACTCTGCTCCCCAACCGTTGGGCTTTCTGTAAGAACTTTAGCATCAGGGGAAGAGGAGGGTAAGCATAAAGTAGACCAGGTGGCCAAACATGCACCAGAGCATCTCTGGGGGATTCCCCAGGTGGGGGAATTAGAGCAAAGTAGTCAATGCACTTTGCATTTGAAGGTGAGGTGAAAAGATTGCAGTGAAGTTGACCCCACTTGGAGAAGATTAACTTCGCTATTCTGGGGTTTAGAGACCACTCATACGGTGAGGGAATGGTTCGACTCAGCCTGTCTGTCAAGATGTTGGACCGGCCCGGAATGTGCGTTGCTATGAGGAAGCGGTTTTTGGATATCACCCATTCCCACACTCTCATGGCCTCCCAATAAAGTGGATAGGACCTGGTTCCCCCTTGTTAGTTGATATACCAGACAACTGACATATTGTCTGTTTGAATCGCAATTGTCCCCAAGGGTAGAAGGCTGTGAAGTGCTTGCAACGCCAAAAGCACCAATATCATCTCTAGGACATTGATATGCAAAAGGGTCTCCGAATGGGTCCACGTGCCTTGGACAGTCCTGCCCATGCAGTGCCCCCCACACCCGAGGCGAGAGGTGTCCGTGCTCACCGTGGCTAGGGGACATAGAGAAGGGGCGCCCTTTCTGGAGGTCCGGGGACTGGAGCCACCATAAGAGGGCTTTCCTGCAGACCCTGCTGAGGGGAACGGGGAAGCTCATGGGATGCCGCAGGAGGGATCATTGGACTTGCAAGGTCCATTGAAGAACTCTCATATTCTTCAAGCGTGCCAAGGGGAGAAGGTTGATAGTTGCCGCCATAGAGCCTAACACCCTCAGGACCAATTCTGCAGAGGGAGCTGGGGATTGAAGAAGTGCCAATATGTGGAGTCTTAGAGTTCGAAGCCGGTCTGGAGTCAAGAAGGCTAGAAGCCGGTTTGTATTTAATCTGGCTCCAATAAAATCTAGGATTTGGGTTGGAAGAAGGGAAGATTTTTTGATGTTGATTGTGATCCCCAGCCGGGGAGCTAAATGGATAAAGTTGTCTCTGGCTGCGCATAGTAGATGCCTGGTGGGGGCGGTTAGGAGCCAGTCATCCAGGTACGGAAAGACCTGAATTCCATGGAGTCTCAGGTGGGCCGCTACAACTGTCAAGACTTCGGTGAACACTCTGGGGGCTGTGGTGAGACCAAAGGGGAGGACCCTGAACTGGTAATGGCTGGCTCCCAGCCGGAAGCGGAGAAACTTTCTGGAGTGTCTGTCCATCAAAATGTGGTAGTACACATCCTTGAGGTCTATGGAGCACATCCTGTAGAAGTGGGAGAATGGATTGGAGAGTGACCATCCATAACTTTTCTTTGGCTACTGACAGGTTTAGGAAGGACAGGTCGAGGATTGGTCCCTTTGATTGGGTGGGACATCGGGGAGTGGAGGGAGGATAGAGAAAAGGTATCTTGTAGCCTCTGGATATGATCTGAAGCACCCAGTGATCTGTTGCAATGGACTACCAAGCTGCTAGGTGCCTCAACAAACACCACCCAACTGCCTCCAGAGTGGAGCAGTCGGGTAACCCCTCAGGGTTGCTGCGTGGGCCGATCAGAGAAAGGTTCTCTGGACCCGAAGTTCTTCGGACCCCCTCTGCCTCTAGGGCGGCACCCACTCTGTCCTCTTCTGCCTCTGAAGGACGAGGGGTCCGGAGCGAAACGGGATTGTTGAGACTTCCAGAACCACATCTTCTTCTGTCCCTTTTGGTTCCTCGAGAAGGACCTCTGGGGAGCAGAGAAGCAGACTCCGATGGCAGACGTCTTCCCGTCTTTCTCGCTCTGGACCAGTGTGTCGTGTACGGTCTTGCCAAAAAGGGCAGAACCATCAAATGGGGCATTTGCGAATGACGCCTTGAAGGGTTCCACGAAATCACAGTGATGGAGCCATGCCTGTCGCCTCAGGACGCCCGCTCCGCTGGCTCTAGTGGCTCCTTCCGTGGCATGGGATAGTAACCGCATAGAGGTATTAGAGATAGATTTGAGAGTGGCCATTCGGGTTGAGAACACTTTCTTATCCTCCACCGACATGGACTCTGGGGGCGACCCAGTGTATTCCTTAATGAGATCCCGCTGGAGTTGTATCATGTGTGCCATATAATTCAGCGACCTCACAGAGAAGTTAGCTGAAGCGAACACCCGCTTCCCCAGACAGTCCATCGTCCGAGACTCCTTGTCTGGAGGATGGACCGAGTAACTCTCCTGGGCCAGTTCCCTTTTGGTGGCAGCCGCCACCAACATGGCATCTACTGGGGCTCCCTTGCTCCAACATGTCTTATCCGAAAGGGGGCTGAGGATTTTGTCAGGCTCTCTGAGATGGGCTCAACAGTGTCCAGTTCCTTCCACGCCCTTGTAGTAATCAGGTCTACCAGGGGGTCGGCAGGAGGGGACACCCAAGAGGTAGATGGGCCTGCATCAAATGCCTCCAGAAACACATTCTCAGAGGAAGGTTTTGGGGCTGACCACCCCCCTCTGATACGAAGCATTTCCATGATGTCTCCGAAGGAGACGTCTTTGGGGGGGGGTGACCTTGGGGAACCCTCCCCTTCCTCCAAGTCTGTGTCCTCTGTCAAGGACTCAGGTGAGTCCAAGTGCCTCCTTTTGCACTTGCGTTTGTGAGGGACCTCCTCGGGGGGGGGCTGTCCGAGGAGGCCTCACCAACTACATCCTGTTCCGGCAAGGGAACAATCTGGGACGTTTGCGCAGGTTGTCCCTGGGACTGGGTGATGGAAGGTAGACCCATTTGAGAGGGAGTGCAGGGTGCAGCCATAGCCGAAGCTGGGGGCCTGGAGTCCCTCGACAATACCCTCTCCACAACGAATGCCGAAGGAGAGCTGCTCCCTATTGGATCCGGGAGCAGACCCTCCCTCGGATCCGACGTGCAGATCGGAGCTGGAGCCGAGGCGGTCAGATCCGTAAGGCCAGCATGCTCTGACCGTGACAGAGCCGACGTCATGCTGACACCTCCGGATCCAAAGCTCAGCTCTCGGCTCTGAGAGCTCAGATCCGAAGAAAAGGGACCCGATAGACACGAGGGCACCATCAGAGCTGAAGTACCGGAGACCATCGGTGCCGATGCTCCCCCGGCTCCAACGCTACCCGGCACCGAAGGCTCCGAGCCCAGATAGTGGATCGAAGAAGGAGTGATCGGGGCAAAAAAGGGGGTAGAGCTCCCCCCGGTGGGGGGGTGGGGAGGCAGGAGCACTCCCATCTGCATCTGGGCCTGGAGGAACCTACGCATCATCCGGTCCAAATTTGCATCGGAGATGCTACGAGTAGAACTTGACGAGGCCACCAAGGCAGGCCGGGAATGCCGCCTCGACCTCGAAGGCAACCGGGTCTCCCCCTCCTCTGGCTCCGGTGAGAAATGAGGAGAACGGAGCCGGGAAGGAGAAGATCCGGAAGCCATAGGAGGAGAAACTCGCTTAGATGGCGGAGCCGAGGAAGAGGTCTCAGCTCGCCTCTTGTGATGCTTCCACTTCTCCTTCCTAGCTTCCCTCTCCTCTTGGCCAAGGGTGGGAGGGTGAGTCCCGGCCAGAGGGAGAGAAGGTGGCACTGCCGAAGCCTCGGCAGAAGCTACAGAGGGGCCGGAGGACGAAGCAGAGTCTGGGGGCAACAGTCCCGCCAGGATCAGCTTCGACCTCCTGTCCCTGATGGCCCTGGGGTTGAATGCTGCACAAAAAGAGCAGCCCGAAGAGAGATGTTCAACCCCAAGGCAAATAACACACTGAGTGTGGCCATCCGCTGGGGACAGCTTATGGCCACACTCGGTACATTTGGAAATGAAAGATTTGGGTGCCTCAGACATTTTCTTAACCCATGTGCTAGGCCCCAAAACACGGACACACCTTAACACACACACACGGGGAGGGAATACACTAACTGTGACTAACAAAAACAGTTGTAAGCTAAGCTAACTATGTAGACACACTCACACAACAATATTTTTAACAAAATATGAAAAAAGAAAGATTTTCAAAACTCCTACGCTATGCCTGGAAGCTCATTTCAAAGCTGCTGCTGAGAACTGCGGCAAACAAGATCTGAGGTCAGGAAGGGATAGCATGGGGGTTATGGGTAAAGGGGAGGAGCTTGGAGCTTGGATCTTAGCTGTTTGAAGCTGCCGGCTCAGATCCGATACCCATAGGTTGATGCACAAATGAAGTTAACTACTTCAGATACTATGTTAGCTTGTAGACATTGGCTTTTGTTTTGCAGTATAGGAGTCCTAGTTCACATTAGTGTTGATCAGAATTAGTTCCTTGTTAATGCCTACTGTTATGTTATATCTCCAAGTCTAGAGGTTTGTGTAGGCACACTATCGGTGATTCAGTGTGTGACGAATATACTCTTCTCTCCATGACTTTGTGGCTGTTGAGTCAGTACATCTAAGTTAGGAAGGTGTGGGCAGTTAAAGACCCCACATAGAGGGTTTAGGATGGCCTGTGCCCCTGTTAAAAAAAAAAAAAAAAAAAAAAAAAAAAAGCTTTTGATGATATGTTTAATGTATGTGACATTTTTAATGCAATGAGTTTTGATGTTCTGTGATTTTGATGAAATGTGTTTTAGATCAAATTAAAGTAAATGCACATCTACTAAGCTAATGACTGAATACAGTGTGAAGGGTTGCACTTGACATGATCACTTAAAGTACTATAATAAGGAATCTAATCAACCAACATCCAGCCATGGATGCTTGCCCCCCTCCCCCATACCAGACACTGATTTAATATTCATTTTATATTTGGTTTGTGTTTTGAAAGTATAATAGGATATAGGAACATATACTAATGTCAGTTACATGCTTGATATTCTGCAAGAAATACATAATGGAACTATCACACATATTATAATGGCCTTCTTATCAATCAGAACCAAGATTGAGAGGTGTTCTTAACTGTGGGAGTCTCTGACCATCTTACTTTGATTCCTAAGATACTGGATTAAAAGTCATGCATAAAGAATGCTCATTTATATGCTAAATGTATTTAAATATAGCACACACCAGAATGTATTGTGGTCCCTTTGGACGCAAAGTGCATCTTAAGCCCAAGAAGTAAGCCCAAACAATCACTTGTGCAGCTGCACATATCCCACTCTGCAGCCTCTCTGTATACTCAGCATACTTAACAACTATATTTTTATGAGTATCTGATAAATGTTATAGCTTACCAACTCCAGACTAACCAGAACTGTCCTATACTAAAGTTTACAGCACAGTCCCATGCACACCATGCAGAGATGTTACTCCTGAAAGTCTTCTGATGTTAGCAAGCGAATAATGACTGAAATAGAAAGTTATGATTTTGAGTATACTCGGGCAGCACTTGGAAAGATGGATACATTTTCAAAAGTTATGCAGGGAGGGTAACAATATAATGCTCAAGCACAAAAGAAATATTTCTGCAGCATACGATTCTGATGTCATTCTTAGTACACAGGAGTAACAACCAGACTTACACTGTTCCCTTGAAAACTCCTGAAACTGTTGCTGTCAGTACAACCAAAAGATACAAAAAGAGAAATCCACGGTATCCCTTGAAGTCTCAGAAAAACCCGTGCAACCTATACTGGGTCCTAACAAACCAAGAAGAAACTTCTCAGTGTGAAGGGTGTGATGTTCACTTCCTAAACTATGTTATACACTTAGTTCACTTAATAAAAATCTAGTTCACTTAATAAAAATCAAACTGTAAAATCTAAGTATAAAATACGTGCCACAAAATAATCAAATAGAAAATAGCAGGTAGTCGACAGCCGAGTTAAAAATGGAATATCCTTTTTTGAAATACACTAACGAGCGATCTTAGCTGAGTATAATGAAAACCACTAAAGCCATTCCTTGTATATAACCAGGCTGTTTGGGGCAAGGGAGTAGTTACAGAGGGTGGTTCTCTTAAGAGCAGTAAAAGCATTAAAATCATTCCTTTAGTCAAGTCCCCCTTCCCCCTTATCAACACAGTATAATCAGAGACTGTGCTAATTAAAACTAAATCTAGAAAAAAGCAATATCTTTTGACTTTTCCCAGTTAGGGTTCACCACAATGGATCACTGGTCCACAGTGAGTGGCAGTGGTGTTTTATAGTGTCTAGTTGCCAGCCCAGCACCCAACCTTCACAGAAGACAGACACACACACACACACACACACACACACACACACACACACACACACACACACACACACACACACACACACACACACACACACACACACACACACCTGCATGTCCTTAAAACTCAGTCGACAACAGGGAGAACATGCAGACTCTGCACAGAAGGCCCACCACCCAAGAATTAAACCAGAGAACCTCTTGCTGTGAGGCAACAATGCTAATCACTGCACCACTGCAACCACAAAACTGAATCTAGAAAGCTAGAGACAAATTACAATCTAAGTGCAGTTTATTGGTTCCGTATTAGGGGGCCGAAGACGCATTCTTTCGAATGCATCTTGGTCGAACTCAAAAGCCTGAAACGGCAAAATATCGAAGCGGATTTTAAGTAGATTCTTTCCCTGGGAAAGAATTTGCTTGGCTGCTTCATTACTTTGCCATTTTCGGCACTGTAGTGCGGTCTCAGAGTTGGTATATTTAAGTAGGGGGTGTTGGGGGCGCAGTGTTTAAAGTGTTTTATTATTTATTTATTTTTTTTTTTGTTGGAACAGCTGTTCTGACAGTTCAAAATTGTAAGCTTTCACTTACATATGGTCAATTAATCACCGTTGACTTTTTTAAGCATTCAGTGATCTAATATAGACCCCAGTTTATTAAGCATTCAGTGATCTAATATAGATCCCAGTTTATTAACACTTTGTATAGGCTAACCAACTAATCAAAACTTTATTAATTAAGAAACAAACTAAGTAAAATAACTGACTAACAAAAAAACAAAAAGATCTACCAATAGACATCTACGAGAATAAATATTAATAAATATATACAACTTTTAAAATAGCAGAGCTAGTAAGGTACACTGCTAGGAAGGTGCTTGGTGTGACATCTGGACAGAGGAAGGAGGACAAGGAGACATGGTGGTGGAATGAGGAAGTACAGGAGAGTATACAGAGGAAGAGGCTGGAGAAGAAGAAATGGGATTGTAAGAGATGAAGAAAGTAGACAGGAGTATAAGGAGATGAGGCGCATGGCAAAGAGAGGTGGCAAAGGATAATGATAAGGCATATAGAGAGTTGTATGAGAGATTGGACACTAAAGAGGGAGAAAAGGACCTGTACTGATTGGCTAGACAGAGGGACAGAGCTGGGAAAGTTGTGCAGCAGGTAAAGGTGGATAAAGGACAGTGAGGGAAACGTACTCACAAGTGAGGAGAGTGTGTTGAGTAGATGGAAAGAGTACTTTGAAGGGCTGATGAATGAAGAGAATGAGGGAGAGAGAAGGTTGGATGATGTGGGGATAGTGAATCAGGAAGTGAAGCAGATTAGCAAGGAGGAAGTAAGGACAGCTATGAAGAGGATGAAGAATGGAAAGGCTGTTGGCCCAGATGACATACCAGTGGAAGCATGGAGGTGCTTAGGAGAAATGGCAGTGGAATTTTTAACCAGATTGTTTAATGAAATTTTGGAAATTCAGAGGATGCCTGAGGAGTGGAGAAAAAGTGTTTTGGAACCTATCTTTAAGAATAAGGGTGATGTGCAGAGCTGCAGTAACTACAGAGGGATAAAATTGATCAGTCACAGCTTGAAGTTATGGGAAAGAGTAGTGGAAGCTAGGTTAAGAAGGGAGATGATGATTAGTGATCAGCAGTATGGTTTCATGCCAGGAAAGAGCACTACAGATGCAATATTTGCTCTGAGAGTGTTGTTGGAGAAATACAGAGAAGGTCAGAAGGAGTTGCATTGTGTCTTTGTGGATTTAGAGAAAGCATATGACAGGGTGCCTAGAGAGGAGTTGTGGTATTGTATGATGAAGTCGGGAGTGGCAGAGAAGTATGTAAGAG
The DNA here is from genome assembly GCF_019279795.1 of Protopterus annectens. Lineage (NCBI taxonomy): Eukaryota > Metazoa > Chordata > Ceratodontiformes > Protopteridae > Protopterus > Protopterus annectens. Next base: position 345,086,381 of record NC_056741.1, on the reverse strand, counting down.
TGGTGCAGGATATGTACAAGGGTAGTGCGACATTGGTGAGGACTGCGGTGGGGGTGACAGATACGTTTAAGGTGGAGGTGGGATTACATCAAGGATCAGCTCTGAGCCCTTTCTTATTTGCAGTGGTGATGGACAGGTTGACAGATGAGATTAGACAGGAGACCCCGTGGACTATGATGTTTGCAGATGACATTGTGATATGTAGTGAGAGTAGGGACCAGGTTGAGGAGACCCTGGAGAGGTGGAGATATGCTTTAGAGAGGAGAGGAATGAAGGTCAGCAGGGCTAAAATAGAATATATGTGTGTAAATGAGAGGGAGGGTAGAGGAATGGTGAGGATGCAGGGAGTAGAGTTGGTAAAGGTGGATGAGTTTAAGTACTTGGGATCAACAGTTCAGAGTAATGGTGAGTGTGGAAGAGAGGTGAAGAAGAGAGTACAGACAGGGTGGAATGGGTGGAGAAGAGCATCAGGAGTGATTTGTGACAGACTGGTACCAATAAGAGTGAAAGGCAAGGTCTACAAGAGGGTCGAGAGACCACCTATGTTATATGGGTTGGAGACGGTAGCATTGATGAAAAGGCAGGAGTCAGAACTGGATGTGGCAGAGTTAAAGATGTTAAGATTTGCACTGGGTGTGACTAAGATGGACAGGATTAGGAATCAGTATATTAGAGGGTCAGCTCAGGTTGGACAGTTTGGAGACAAAGCAAGAGAGAGGCAAGATTGCGTTGGTTTGGACATGTGCTGAGGAGGGATGCTAGGTATATTGGGAAAAGGATGCTAAGGATGGAGCTGTCGGGTAAGAGGAAAAGAGGAAGGCCTAAGATAAGGTTTATGGATGCGGTGAAAGAGGACATGCAGGCGGTTGGTGTGAAAGAGCATGATGCAGAGGACAGGAAGAAATGGAAACAGATGATCCGCTGTGGCGACCCCTAATGGGAACAGCCGAAAGAAGATGATGATGAACAAAGATACATGTGTATAGATATACAACTGAAAACCTAAATAAGATGAAAAAACATAAAAGCTAAGCTGAAAATACATTATCTGCACTATTAGACTTTTACTGTCTAAAAGGTAAAAATGTAACAAAAGTGTTCAATTTAAAATCTAAAGCAGCATTTAATGTGGAACCATCAAATGATTAATGTATACATAACCTGCTTAAAGTATGTCCTTTATAACATTGTAAGTTAGTGCTAAAAGAAGTAAACAGTGCTTGATATTTGCTTTTAAACAATATAAGCAAGTAATGTCAGCATCAATCAACCCCATATCAGTATTCTAAATGGTGGGGCAGTTTTCTGAGATCTAGCATGCTTTTTATGGAGCAGTAATAATTAAGCCCTGGTTTTCTAAAAGAGTTCAGTTTCAGCTGCCACAGTAGTTCACGTTTTTCTAAAAGATTAGGGATGCCTCCTTCCAGTTCCAAAAGGTCCACATCATCAATAATTTGAAATGTAAAGCTAGTCTGCCTTTTGTGTAGCTGCAGGTGCTGAGCCTTTGTGTTATTCTTGCACTTAGCACTAATTTCAGAAATATGGCCAGAAATATTTATTTTAAGTCTGTTGAGCACTTTCCCCACATAAAATGATTCACAGTCATTACAGCTAACCCTGTAAATCACCTGCATTGAATTACAGTCACCTCCTAAATTGGTTTTAATCATTTTATTTAAATACGAGTCTCCATCCCACCAGGATGAAATATAATGTTGGTAAGTCCCAGGGCTGTAGGTTGGCTAGGATCACCACAAAAATGGAACCCTTCCTTAAGAATCTAAATGAACTAGAATATGATTTTTGGTGAGGGGATACAAAACCAGTATGTTAAGAAGCATTTTGGAACCTATAATTGAACTAAAAAGTACAAATGTACCAGCACTTAACAGGCCTTATAGGAAGGTATTAAAGAAATCTATGCGCAACAAATCTAAAAGTTGTATCTTGAATTTTACTGTTGACTATTACAACTTTGTTAATGTTATTAGAGAGACTTGGCCCATAATTACTGAAAGTTCATATTTTATTTAATGGACATCCCTGGAGAAGCTCCTTCCGTTGTGTATGGGAAAACCAGAAACATAGAGAGGTGGGTTGATGATAGACCGAGGGCACAGGATACATGCACCAATAAGTGTGGAGCTAACTGTGTCTCGTCAGCACATACAGGAGGGAGACATGTTTTTCTCCTCGTATTTAAAGAAAATGATTAAAAGGTGTCATCATCCCCCTTGGGAAAAATCCAATTCCCTTGAATTACCACATTTATGGTATTCCACTGAACACAGAAGGCATGATATGAGAACTGGGAACACAGACCGACAGCAACCTCTCTTTTGACCACCACACTGCCACTGTGGTCAGAAAGTCCTTCTATGTGGCACATCTCATTACTAAGGTATTTGCATCCAAGAAGAAAGAGGTCATTGTCTCCCTCTACTCTTCCCTCATTAGGCAAATCATTGAGTATAATGCCCCATTTGGCCTGTACCTCACTAGACACCTGCAACAACTGGAGAGGCCACAAAAGTACCTCACAAAAAGGATCCTACACCTTAAACACTTGTCCTATATGGACAGACTCAAAAAAATCCATCTATTCTCTCTCTCATATCAACTGCTTAGAGCTGATCTCTGCTTGACTTATAAAGCCATGTCTGACCCGGCTCTGTTAGAAATGCTGCATCTAAAGAAATCCCAATCCTTCTGCACCACATGCTCCAGAGACTTCAATCTCATTACCACAATCAACAGAACATGGTGGAGGGACAGGTTCATAACCCAGAGAGTGCCCATGCTACGGAATAGATTTCCCATACATGTCAAGCAGACCACCTCACTGGCCAAGCAGACCACCTCACTGGCCCTCTTCAAGAGAAATCTTGATGACTGGATGGGAAATAGAAAATTCACCCTGGGGGTCACTCCAGTGGCTCTACTTGGCAGAGACACTAGAAAATAAGGTCTGGTGGCATGATGCCAGGGTAACCATGTGGGCTAGGTTTGTAAAGGCTCCAGAGCCATTAGCCTTGTACACACCTATGAACCTATGACCCTTTGAATGCAGAAGGTGACTATAACTCAATGCAGGTGGATTACAGGTCTAGCTGCAATGACTGTGAAGCATTTTATGTGGGAAACATGTTCAACGGACTTAAAATAAGGATTTCTGGCCATCTTTCTGAAATAAGTGCAAGAATAATGCACTGGCCTGGCACCTGCAGCTACACAAAAGACGCACTGGCTATAAATTTCAAATTATTGACCATGTGGATATTTTGGAACTGGAAGGAGACATCCTAATCTTTTAGAAATACATGAACTAAATGTGGCAGCTGAAACTGAACTCTTCCAATTTTTTTTTTTCATCCTACTTAGGTTTTCAGTTGTATATCTATGCACATATTCTTTCATATTATGATTTGTTTTTGACACACAAACCTGATGAAGTATTTTATCTGATATGAAAGTGATCTTTGTTAAAAGTTGTATATTTATTAATATTTATTCTGGTAGATGTCTATTAGTATATCTTTTTGTTAGTCAGTCATTTTTAGTTAGTTTCTTAATAAAGTTTTGATTAGTTGGTTAACCTATACAAAATGTTAATAAACTGGTCTTGGATCGTAATTTGTCTCTAGCTTTCTAGATTCAGTTTTAGTAAGCACAGTCTCTGATTACACTATGGTGTTAAGGGGAAGGGGGACTTGACTAAAGTAATAAATGTAATGCTTTTATTGCTCCTAACAGAACCACCCTCTGTCACCACTCCCTTGCTCCAAATAATCTGATTATAAATAAATAAGGAATGTTTTTGATGCTTTTCATTATACAAAACTAGAATCGCTTGTTTGTGAGTTTCAATAAAGGATATTCTATTTTTAACAGCAGTGGACTACCTACTATTTTCTATTTTATTATTTTGTAGCATGTATTTTATAGTTATATTTTACAGTTTGATTTTTATTAAGTGAACTAAGTGCATAACATCACACCCTCCACACTGCAAAGCTTCTTCTTGGGTTGTTTAAAACAAAGTGTCAGAGAACTAGAGCTATACACAGTAGTTGAACATGCTTCTCTTCCCGTCTTAGCCATTCATCCTTTGGCCTTACTCCTTAAATGCTATGCCTTACTGATCTCCTACTTCTATTCCTCATGCTGGGCCCAGGGGAGCATTTTCAGTTTTTCCAAGTAACAACAATCCTATTTGTTAATCAGGTAGGGCCACTGGACATATAATCCTTTTCAGTGGCAAACCAGGAACAATGTCTGAGTAACTGACATGCTCAAATTCACACAGCAGGCAAATAATTACCGAGGAAGTCAATCCGTGTAACACATGAACTAAAGCTTGCAACCTTAACCTCTGCACCAACTCCCAAGACTGCCTATATGGAGCTCTGAGGAATCTGCACAAACATGGCGGTTTGGGGGAGGCACCCTCAAGTTGCTCAGTTTTACAGTTTTCAGGTGTGGTATGTGAAGCAAGTCTGAAATAATAAAAGCAGACAAGTGCTGGTCAGTTTGTACTCTTCTGCCTGGGTCATTGTGCAAGATCCTTGCACTTTTGTTTTTTTATTTCCTAATTGTGTCATTACAGTAGCTGCTCCTACAATAAGATGTATGTAGAGCTGTGGAAAAGGTGTTTCAACATGAGCAGCCATAAACCTGATTACAAGCACATGCCAAAATAAGGCTAATATTTAGGATAAAGAGGTGAATGATAGTTAATGCTACATAAAATTATGTGACCTAAGTATACAAGTACTTTTGGACAAGAAGTAGAGAACAGTAATTCTCATAGCCAAGTAAATAATTCTGTTGTCAATGCTAGGCCACAGAACCATTTCCGACCACACAGGCACCAACTCAGCCAAGTTCATTCAGGGTTTACTGAAGCAAATAAATTCCTGGTGAGTGGCCACAATACAATCAGACTTAAGATGTTCTCCTCTCTGGAAGTAGCATTGTTTCAATATTCATAAGAGGCACTCATCCAATAAAAGAAGTAACAGTTGGAGTGTTACTTTTGTGGACAATACATATTATTGTAGATGAGGACGGGAAACAGGTTTCATGGAGCTGAGCTATATAATTTTGTTTTGCACTTTGTGCTCAAGGGACAAAATACAACATATTAAGGTTCTTGTACAAAAGCAACATACAGCAATTTATTGCTGAATGTATTATAAACAAAGAGGTGATAGAGACTGTTAACAAGGAAGGAAATATTGT